>NW_027101195.1:0-16661 GCF_029633855.1 Hoplias malabaricus
AAATCCACAGTCAGCAGCACTAGTCCAAAAAGCTATGTCTTAAACACTTCAGGTGTGTGTAGAAGTAAGAAAAGACAGCTATGTGAGAATGTGCCAAAGAGACAACACAAAGTCAGGGAGCTCGTAAAGCACAACAAGAGCCAGAGTAATGAATATAACCCTACACAAATATACACAAATACAAATGCTCAGTCTAAAACAAACATTAACCAATACACACACACACACACCAATTACTCAAACGAGTATCTGTCCCTCGCTTAATTCTGTATGTGGCCTAGACTCCCCAATGTTCAAATCCACTCAAATGCAAACCATTCACATTCAGCTTATTCTCTCTCTCTGTCTGTCTCTCTCTCTCTCTCTCTGTGTCTATCTCTCTCTTTCTCTCACCCTCTCCTCTCTCTCTCTCTCTCTCTCTCTGTGTCTCTCTCTCTCTTTCTCTCACCCTCTCCTCTCTCTCTCTCTCTGCCTCTCTCTTTCTCTCTCTCTCACCCTCTCCTCTGTCTCTCTCTTTCTCTCTCTGTCTCTCTGCCTCTCTCTCTCTCTCTCTCGCCCTCTCCTCTGTATGATGGTGTTTGACACCTGTTTCATTTCTCTCTCTCTCTCTCTCTCTCTCTCTCTCTCTCTCTCTCTCTCTCTCTAAGGCACGTGGCTTTTGTGTTGCTAATTGGTTGTGCTCTGAAAGGCCCTCCGCTTTCAGGTGGATGCTGAATGACTGGCACAAAAGCCACGCTTCTCTATTTACACTGAACAAAGACAACACCTGCCGAGAGAGAGAGAGAGAGAGAGAGAGAGAGAGAGAGAGAGAGAGAGAAAGATGCGAGAGAGAACTAATAAGATAAAATAACCTGATAATTGTATATAATTTCTGCAAATATTTTGAAGGTAATGCATGTATTTTCTTTTTTTTTTGTAATGCAAGGTTTCCAGTTGCTGCCCATTTCCTGTCATAAATGTTTAGATTTATTAGATAAATATTCCTTAAATTTCCATCCTCAATATGACTTCATATCACACACTTGGCTTGCACTGAAAGGACATGTTCATTCAAACATTCATTCATTCAGCTTCTGTAACCACTTCATCCTGTTCAGGGTCATGGTGGGTTCGGAACTGACCCAGAAATATTAGGTGCAAACAGGTTCACACTCTGTCTCTCACACACTCTCACCTGTGAATACTATCCCACAACAAATGACCCTACAGACATGTATTCATGGAGTACCCAGAAGAAACCCACACAGATACAGGGAGAACACACCAAACTGCTCACAGAGAGTGACCCCTGCTGATTCAACCCTAGACCCAGAGATCACAAAAAGTACTGACGTATGGTGTTGGACTCTGGGTAATGAAAATAAAATACTTAGTTATGAATTTGGCACAAATTTGAGAAAGATATTTCAGCACAATAAGTGTAAGGGTCCAGGTGATGCCACAGGACACTAGTAGGGGGCCTAGGCGATGCACTAGGAGAGAAGGGATCACCAACACTCAGAACTCCAATTCCCAGACTCCCCAGCACTAATTACCACAATCAGCACTGACCGGGAGCACCTGCTGGATCCCTGTATAAAAGACCATCCAAACCAGGTTCAGTGTGGAGCCATTTTAAAAAGTGTGACTGGTGTGATATTTCAAAAACAGAAAGGAGAAGAGAGAAAAAGAAAATATATGAAAAAAGAGAGAATGCCATTAATGTTTGTGGCGCACAGTGCAGGTAGTTGCAGGTCCAAATCCAAAGCTCAGGATGATGCATAATCACAGTTCACAAGAAACACCTTTCACAAGTATTTACTTTGTTTCTATATTAGAACACATTATTTATAAAATATTGAGGCTCTCTTTTATTAACTCAGTTTCCATTGGTTCACGCTACACTTGGATCTGGCAGCCAGCCACTCACATTACAACAAGTTTCTTTTGAGAAAGTAAGTTATGAGGATGAGAAACGTGTTTGGGAACTGATCACATGCTACAGACACAGCAGGTAAAAGCTGGAATATCTAATGTTTAAAATTGTATGCCATAAAGTGTCACACACTCCTACCTTCTTTGGCAGCCAGGCGTGGAGACTGGTCGGTGTGAGATGGTGTGTTGTATGATAGTGATGAGCTACCTGCAACAAGAGGAAAATTAGTTTTAATTAGTAGGGAATAGTAAGGAATTTACATGTTTTTATTTGTTTCACATGAATTAATGTGTTACCAAATGTCGCCCATAATCCTCACAACTGAATTCAGTTCTACTGCGATGTAAGCTGTGATCAGAAGGGAGATTACATTTGCTCTCAAACACACACACACACACACACACACACAGCTCCAATTTCATTTTGTACTTTACTTCATCCCTCTATTAATCTCTTAAAAATGAGTGAACCTGGAACATGGATGTGTTTATTGTTTGAGCCTGAGCTCACTTCTGTCTTTATTGTTTGAGCCTGAGCTCACTTCTGTCTTTGATATTCTCTCCCTGAAACATTCACTCAGCAAATTAAGAGATTCAAATTCAAAAAATCATCTAAAATACACTGAGGTAATATAGTAAAGTAAATACAAATTTTCCAGTTTGTCATAAATATCACACACAACACATGTATCTCCCTCCCAAAGACACAAGGAGGTACCAGCATTCCAACTTTATTTGTATGATTACATTTTTAAATCAAAACACAATAATAATGTAAATATAACTCCATTGTGTTGATCTGTAATTGTTTCTTTTCTTTTACATTTAAATATTAATTATTAAAAGCTATATTCTTAAGAAAGAACAATGTGATTAATTACAATTAATCACACCAAAGTAGTTATTTTTTTAAATGATCCACAGCCCTAGGTTAAATGTAAAATTCCCTCTCTCTCTCTCTGTATTTCTCTCTCTCCCTCTTTCTTTCTGTCTCTCTGTATTTCTCTCTCTCTCTTTCTCTCTGTATTTCTCTCTCTTTCCCTCTTTCTCTCTGTCTCTCTCTCTCACGTTCCCTCTGTCTGTCTCTCTCTCACTTTCCCTCTTTCTCTCTGTCTCTCTCTCTCACGTTCCCTCTGTCTGTCTCTCTCTCACTTTCCCTCTATCTGTCTCTCTTTCTCTCTCTCTCTCTCTCTCTCTCTCTGTGTGTGTGTGTGTGTGTGTGTTATGGTGGATGAGGGGCTGCTGCACACATATTTTAACCTTGTGGGCCCCTCACCCCCAGCACTGCAATGCTGGGGCCACAGAACAGGGCTGATATTGTATGGGGTTAACTCCTCACACGGCAATCACACACTGCAGACCCCCAAAGAAAAATAAACCCCCCCAACACAGGAACATAGGAGAGAGAGAGAGAGAGCCTGTACTGCAGCCCACTGTTCCTCAGTGATCAAAACCCCCCACCAGAGCAGGTAAAACTTTTGTAGTGGATGTTTTTGGTCGGTGTACTGTTCTCAGTCCAGACACTGAGGGGTTTAAAAACTCCAGCAGCACTGCTGTGTCTGATCCACTCTACACCAGCACAACACACACTAACACACCACCACCACGTCAGTGTCACTGCAGCGCTGAGAATGATCCACCACCACATCACACCTGCTCTGTGGGGGTCCTGAGCGCTGAGGAACAGGGGGAGAGGGGGGTAATAAAGTATGCAGAGCAACAGATGGACCACAGACTGTAACTGTAGGACTACAGCGTGCTCCTGTGTAATCAGTGGACAGTGAGTGTAAATACCACACACACACACACACACGTTGACCCATATCCACAGATTAATGCAAACACACACCCTCAAGCGCCACACAGTTTATAGAGAAAGGCTCTGATCCTCATAGCTTCAGCATTAACCCATTGAGAGTTGAGGGGGGATCAATAACAACTAGAGAGAGAGAGAGAGAGAGAGAATAATCAACCCATATGTTTATAGTCTGTGTAAACTAAATAGGGCCTTAGTGTCTCTCACTGGGTCTGTGTCAACTTTTCCCAAGATTTTGCAACTAAGAATGCTCCAAAAGTGTGTGTGACTCTAATGCACCATCTTCCTATATGCACACACACACACACACACACACAGATCATACGGGGCAGAAAGAATTGCCCCCTTAAGGGCAAAATCTATACACCAAATATACCTCTTGGTATCTACTCTCCTCAGTTCTGCTTTGTCCTACTCACTTCTTGGTTCCTGGTCCCACAGCTCCCCTCTGAAATGTATTGAGTGTCGTCTCTAAACCCTGTCTGTAATGGGGACAGTGGGCTTTGGAAACCACAACAATGTTAAGCGGTGTTTACTCATGGTGTATCGGCGTGTTGTTGTTGTTTGGGACTGAACACAGCTCCGTCATCAGTTCAGACAGATCAGTAGAGTTTGTTCCTTCCTTGTTGCAGAGTCCAGCTCTCGCTGGATTCTTTCGTCGGCCACCGATCCAAGGAGCGTTTGAACCTCTTCAAAAGACCACGGCGTCATTTTACGAGCTGCCGTCGTGAGTCGGATAAAAACAAACGTGATCTCTGCTGCAGCTGGAGATTTTACAGATGGAGAGTTGGTGCTGGTCGTCTGCGTTGCATGGCGTAGAGTGACGACTCTCTCTGGACAATCAGCGCTCTGCAAGGTTTACACGCCACGGTTTAGTCCCTACTCAACTCGCTCTGAACCACGAGAGAACAGGGAGTAAAAAAAAAATGGAAGTGAATGATGTGTGAAATTCTGAGATGCCTTGTTGAGCTGCTAGTGAGCAATGAGGTTACAGAAGCTGGAGTTCGTTACCTGTTTAATTACCTTTACATTTTGCCTCAAATTGTGGCTTTTAGCTATTAGCTTTCATACACTTCTTGCCCATATGAATGCCACCCTAACATAGTAATGTTAAGGTAGTCACACACACACACACACACACACACACACAAACTTGTACATCTTCTGCCTCTATCACACACTCGTCTCATAGCTGGCTCCTCGGGAGCCGAGACAATGCCAGAAGTGCGCTGCTGACCCCCTCCTCTCGGCTGTAATTTAAACAAATTCTCAAATTGCGGCCAAATTGAAAGCACATTGGCGAGTGGGCGGCGATCGCGTACAAAAATCTGGATAAGTGACCGAAGGCAAAGCAGGGATAATGCAGCGGCAGGCCCTCGCCACGTCCAGTACACGCAGCATGCGGCTTTTCATTTTCATGCGAGATTCAATCTGCTCTCCATCAGATCCAGATTTCCAGGCCCAGCTTTGGAGCCCATATTCAGATGTGCTTTTCGCATGCGCATAAATTAAAACATTCTCTACTGTTCTGTGTATTTCTGAACGCTTATTTAGACCTGAATGCGGATGTCAAACTTAAGCCAGTTTTCTGTAAGAGTCAGGGATCCCAGGGGAATGACATTGATACATTTTTACACAATACACTCTCAGAAAAATTGTGATGTACAGGTCCATCACTGTCACTGAAGCTACAGACAGTGTAGTGTATCTTTAAAGGTACAGCAGTGGTGTTAGAGTCCAGTTGTGTTCCCTAAAGCTTCATTACATTCTTTTCTCCAGAAGGAGAGGGGGATATAGCCGTTTCTTTTTATAGAAGAGTCCATTATTATTGATGAAATCAGACTTAAAAACTGAGGGTATCATCACAGTGAGGGTTTTCTGTATGATGTTAGATTTCTGAGATCTGAGCACAGCCTGGGACTCAGAAATGCGTCACACTCCAAAAAACCACTACAAGAAAGGTCGTATTACATAAATAAACAGTGGCTCAGCGTCCAATCAGAGACTCTTCCTATGAACACTGTATTTATAACATTTAACAAATGCATTTAAGATGGTGTTGTATATTATCTACAGCTCTGACAGCAGCCTGGTCTCACTGTGAATTCATATGCATTTGATCAAAAGAGCTGTTCCAGGATGTGTATAATGTGTACTAAATATAGTTTGCCCAAGACAGATGTATACACACATGGTCTATCTTTAGTACACACTGTCTTGGCCAAACCCAAACCATAAATTTAATTGTAAGATTAAAAACAGCAGGGTGTTCTCCTGTGTATTATACACACTGCGGTTTACAGCACTGTTACTGTAGCATTTCTTCAGGTACATTACAAGTGAACACTACAAGTGGATTTAGGGAAACAGCGCCACTAGTGGACAGGAGTTCAGTGATTGTAAAATAACAGACCATCCTTTTATTTGTATATGTTTTATATGTAATAATTTTTTATTCACTTTGAATCATCCTGATACTTCTCAAATATATAATAATATGCAAATTAATCATTTAATGTGTGTCTATATATGTGTGTGTGTATTAGTGTGTATTGGTCAGCTCGGCTTCTACAATCTAGTGGTGTGGCCTGTGGTGGGGGTGTTGGGTGGAGTGGTGGAGGGGTGGTCCTCTGTGTATAAGCCTAATGACACACTGGAATGTTAATCAGAGTCTGAGTAAACACAACCAAACACACACCATGTACACAGATGTGTATGACATGATTACGCAGCGCCGTCAGATCCAGAGACAGACAGCTTGGGGGACACCTCACAGACTGTAGCAGCTTCGGTGTTTGTGTGTGTGTGTGTGTGAGGGGGGGGATTCAAGTTTTCTGGAAAGCCTCAGGACTTGTGTATGATTGTGTGATTGTTTGTGTTTCGAGAGGAAAAAAGATCAACTTAGGTTTCATATCTGCAGCCTCAGGGGCTTTGTCAGCCACACCCTAGCCAGTACAAGTATACACACACACACACACACACACACACGGTGAGATAATATCAAGCATCCCATATCAAAACGCTCAAGCCCAAACCAACACAAATTTTCTATCTAACAGCTGCCTTACGTTTGTACTCACACTTACTCTTTGCTGTTACCTTTTTCACACAAATGATCCCCCTTTAACACAGTTCTGGGTCTTAATGAAACACACGTGACCAGATCATGAGCCGCTCGCTGTTCACCCCGACCCCGAGCGCACAGCAGTGAGGAGCGAGGAGCAGAAGCTCTGGCTTTTAGCCGTTTTCACTCTGTTCTCTTTCTTCTCCGTTTTTACTCAGTGCTCTTATTTCTCCGCGCTCGTTGTGTCTGTTTTGCTGAGTTTAACCTCGTCTTTGTGCTCTCATATAAACAAGTGCTGTGAGTGGGCGGGGCAACTCTAAAGTATCTACACGTGACGTCAGAATCGGAGCAGGATCAGAACGACTCGTTTTATCCTGTTTTCTGACTTTCAGCGC
Organism: Hoplias malabaricus; assembly: GCF_029633855.1. Taxonomy (NCBI): domain Eukaryota; kingdom Metazoa; phylum Chordata; class Actinopteri; order Characiformes; family Erythrinidae; genus Hoplias; species Hoplias malabaricus. The sequence continues at coordinate 7,190 of NW_027101195.1, forward strand.
ACAGAAAACTGACTGAGTAAGGGTCTTGTTTCACAGTGTGTGGGTTGGTGGGCCCCAGATACACACATAAATGTGCTAATACACTCAGAATGATTGTTTATTAACTGCTTTTATTGTTGGACACTGCAGCAGTTTCTATTGTGGACTGATGTGTTTCCTCAGAGTGAGGGGGAAAGGTGACAGGTGAGAAACACAGTCTTTCGCAGTCATTGGCTTGTTCCACGTATTTCTTCTACACATTCTTAGATCGCAATTTGAATATAAACAAATTCAGAAAAAGACCTAGAAGAGTGACTTTAAAAGAATAAACCCTTTAAAGGGTCAACACAAACAATTGTTCCCTAGGCCTGCAGTTTGTAGACAAAGCTAAAGCCCCTGAGAGAGAGTGTGAGAGAGAGAGGGGGTGAGAGGGAGGGAGAGAAAGAGTGAGAGAGGGGGAGAGAGGGAGAAAGAGAGAGAGTGAGAGAGAGAGGGAGAGAGAGAGGGAGAGAGAGAGAGAAAGAGAGAAAGAGCGAGAGAGAGAGAGGGAGAGTGAGAGAGGGAGAGGGAGAAAGAGTGAGAGAGAGAAAGAGAGAGATCGAGAGAGAGAGGGGGAGAGAGAGAGGGAGAGAAAGAGTGAGAGGGAGAAAGAGAGAGAGAGTGAGAGAGAAAGAGAAAGAGCGAGAGAGAGAAAGAGTGAGAGAGAGAGGGAGAAAGAGAGAGAGGGAGAAAGAGAGTGAGAGAGAGAAAGAGGGGGAGAGAGGGAGGGAGAGAAAGAGAGAGAGGGGGAGAGAGGGAGAAAGAGAGAGAGAGAGAGAATGAGAGAGAGAAAGAGCGAGAGAGAGGGAGAGTGAGAGAGGGAGAGAAAGAGTGAGAGAGAGGGAGAAAGAGAAAGAGAGAGGGGGAGAGAGAGAGAGAAAGTGGGAGAGAGGGAGAAAGAGTGAAAGAGAGAAAGAGCGTGAGAGAGAGTGAGAGAGAGAAAGAGCGAGAGAGAGGGAGAGTGAGAGAGAGAAAGAGAGAGAGCGAGAGAGAGGGAGAGTGAGAGAGAGAAAGAGAGAAAGAGCGAGAGAGGGAGAGTGAGAGAGAGTGAGAGAGAGAGGAAGAGAAAGTGTGAGAGAGAGGGAGAAAGAGAGAGAGAGAGAGGGAGAGAGAGAGAGAGAAAGAGAGAGAGGGAGAGAGAGGGAGAGTGAGAGAGAGAAAGAGAGAAAGAGCGAGAGAGGGAGAGTGAGAGAGAGTGAGAGAGAGAGGAAGAGAAAGTGTGAGAGAGAGGGAGAAAGAGAGAGAGAGAGAGGGAGAGAGAGAGAGAGAAAGAGAGAGAGGGAGAGAGAGACAGAAAGAGAGAGAGGGAGAGAGAGAAAGAGAGAGAGGGAGAGAGAGAGAGGGAGAGAGAGAGAGAGAGAGAAAGAGAGAGAGGGAGAGAGAGACAGAAAGAGAGAAAGAGAGAGAGGGATGGGAGCATCTCCTTTTATTATTATTCGATTCTTTTGCTTGGGACCGGGGCCAAGGCTATTCAGATCGCCTAGAGGAGGATTTCAGACCATTTCTTCGGCTTCCAAAACACACAGAGGCTAAAATCAAAGGGAGAGTGGTCAGATGGGGGCAGATCCTCAGTGCCCTCGCGCTTAAGCCCAGGCTTCAGTCCTGCGGCAAGCGTCCCTAATGAAAACTCTGAAAGCTCCAGCTCTCCTGAAAAAGCAGATGAAGGAGGAGAAGGCTGGGTTCTGTCCTGAAGCGCACAAAGCCACCGTTATTTTCTCCGCTCTGTAAAGGCTGGGCTGGATGCTGAAAACCGTTGACACCCACGGAATAAAGTTCCCATTACCTCACACGGCCGAGTCCATCAGCCCTTCTCTGTTTTTATATTTCGGCCGCTTCTAAGCTCCGGGACCCCGCCCGCCTCTGAGCCGAGCTGCTGTCACAATGTTTGGACGAGCCAGCTGCTCCCTTCGCCCCGTCCCGGAGCTGACCGCAGCGGGGCTTGACCTTTCCGAGTGTTTGTGGCACACCCAGGGCCGGTGTTTACCAACAGGCGAAGTGGGCTCTGTATCGTATTATTTATTAAAATAACAAAACTCTATAAATAATTTGGCACAGGGCACCAAAGAGAACTATGGAAACACAAAAGCACATCGACTCCAGCCACAGCCCTGATGCCTCTGCCTCCTCTAACACATCACATTTCTCCTACATTTTTCTCCTACAACCAAACCGCAACCCTGCAACTAGAGACATTTCTCCATGACTTTACTAAATCTACCCTCAATAAGATCTCCAAAACACAGCACAGCGCAGAGAGAACTCCACATGTTCCTAACACTTCTACATTCTGAGTTAGTTTTGTGTGGTAGGTGTGTTACGGTTACTTTAAGAGCTCCTATATATGGGCCTTCTGCATTTATCCCATCTGTGGCAGTGAACACACACACACACACACACACACCCTAGTGCACTAGAGGCTGTGAACACACACCCAGAGACCCCGATTTTCCTGAGGCGCGTGGGAATCAAACCAACGACCTTTCAGCCCTTAGCCCTCTTCTCTAACACAACCTCTCTGTTCTGAACACTGACTCAGCGTCTGCACCGTGGCCTGCACAAGTGCCCTACGTCACTGTGAGTGTTCACACTTCTGCGTTGGTCTCTGCTTGGTGCTTGCTCCACGTTTGAGGCATGGTGGCGCAGCAGGTAGTGTCGCAGTGGCACAGCTCCAGGGGCCTGGACTTTGTGGGTTCGATTCCCACTCCGGGTGACTGTCTGTGAGGAGTGTGGTGTGTTCTCTCTGTGTCTGCGTGGGTTTCCTCCGGGTGCTCTGGTTTCCTCCCACAGTCCAAAGAACACACGTTGGTAGGTGGATTGTGAGTGTGTGAGTAAATGTGTGTGTGTTGCCCTGTGAAGGACTGGCACCCCCTCCAGTGTGTGTTCCTGCCTTGTGCCCAATGATTCCAGGTAGGCTCTGGACCCACTGCGGCCCTGAACTGGATAAGGGTTACAGACAAGAAATGAATGAATGAATGAATGTATGTGTTCTGGAAAGTATTTTAGTGAAATATGTAGAAAACCACCTTGAGTGTTTTACTCTGGGCTTCCTGTCTGTGTTTCGGAGGCTACTGTACTTACACAATGCAGAGCATGGGGAACCTATAACTCCAGCACCTGCCTGTCTTCACTGTGTCCCTGTCCAAGTCTGTATACAGTACACTATACAAATCCTGTTTGTTTTTTTGCAACATTGTTTGCATCCTCAGCTCTGCCCAATATGAATGTGTCCAGTAAATACACACGCTCCACTCTATCTACTGCCTTGCCTTTTGCTTCAGTGCTCGCCTACTGTCTTCTGTCCCGTATTTTTGTACTGACTTGTGGCCTGTGCAAGAGTTACGAACAGTAAGAACTCTCTTCACGGTGCAGTGGTGCTATTTTATTCAGGACTGTAGCCCCAGGGCGAGTAATCAGCGCTCCTCGATGCGGTCCAGATGCAGTGGGTCTCTGAGATGTGTTGCTTATAGATGGCACTGGTGGATTGGACGAGACAAGCCTGGGTTTTTCAGACTCGCCCGAGGACGTCTTGCCAAAACAGGCAGTACTATATTGTAAGAGAAGCCTCTGGAAAAGAAATGGGACGGGGCTGCCTTGTAAATTAGGGATAAGCTTTCCCGTGCCTCGCTGGGCCAGCTCCTGGGGCCATGCACCTGGGCCTCTGCTCGGCCAGCCCCTGGCTGAGGGCGCTCAGGAGGAAGGGGAGATGCTTTGGACGGGATGGTTATCGAAATTCTTCACGGTCGCGGCAGCTCTGCCAAGCAAAACGTGGCCATCCCGAGGAGTTATGGGGAAAAGAGGAGCCAGGAACAGTCACTTCCTGAGCTGAAAACCATTAGAAATGGAGTGGAAGGAGAACAGGGGCTTTATGACACAGAGTACTGCTTGGTTATGGATAAATGTAGAGGTGGTGGTAATATTTCCTATGAATTCTGTTTTTACAATGTTTATAAAGGTGATATATGGTGTATATTATGTATTATAAAGCATGTTTTAACTCTCTATAATCGCCCAAGAATCCACAACATCTTTTAAAGTGTCTAAATAAACCCATCCGTGGCAATGAACACATGCTTCACTCAAGTGCAATTTAGCTGTGGATGTTGAGGGATGAGACAGGGCTGTTCTGGGCTGACCTTTTAATCCCAAGCCTGCTTCTTTAGCCATTGGGCTAGCATATTATTTCTCACGTCACGACGTCCTAAAATCTATGCTGATCTTAACGAGCAATTCAAACATATCCGCAGTGTCTCAGACGACGACAAACCACAACATCCAAATGACCTCATTCACCAAAGTAAACAATTCTGGCTCTACGTCCAACAGCTGAGAAACACACTCAAGAATAGCACACCTTAAGACAGGAAAATGGACATCAGCAGTACTTGGCTTGCAGACTGCCTTAACGACGTAGGACAAGACTCACACTTACTTTCCCTGAGGTAATTGAGATGTGAGAGCAGGACATCGGCGTTGTAGACACTCGTAAGTCTCAGGAAGTCCTCTTTGCTCATCTTGCACAGTTCCTTCCCATCCGTGTTCTGGAACATGGCCGTGTCTATCTCCAGGAGGCCATACTCTTTGACGGCCCAGTCCAGCCACTGTCGGACATGGTCAGGGGACCACAAGGATGGGTCTGGAACAGGGTGAAAAACAGTCATAATGATCAACAACACGTCCAGAACCTTCACACTTTCAGGTAAAATATTAATCAAACACATGCAGCTCAGTAAAACAATGAACAGTGATTTGACAATGAACTGAAGCGCTCCGACAGAGGGAGGAGGATACAGAGTTTAACCAGCACCCGAAGCTCTTTGAGAGAAAGGTTGTGTTTTCATTCTCTTACAAGAAAAGCCAAAACCGGACAAGACATATCAGACATTCTTATCATCATCATCCTTCTATAAACCACAGCGCAGTTAACTGGAATTATCAAGTAAACACCGCTGCTCCTGTGGTTCCGTGACTGTAGAGATTTTCTTTCCAAAAAAGTTCTGAAACATTCTCCTCTTTTTTTTTTATCAACAAATCCACCCACTTGTTCTGGCCTCAGTCGCACTGTGCCACCAAGTCGAGAGGGAGAAGCCTAGCTCAGATGTACGCCCATTACAGAAACACCGATAGTTTTGGAGGCGAGCACTGCCTTGTATTTAGTTAACTTTAGATCAGACTATTTAATTTCGATATTGAAATGAAGAATATTAAAAACACAGAAAAGCTGCCATAAACCACAACCTCTTAGCTTTGTCAGTGTTATGACGGCAGCATCCTGTGGTGTGTATTGGTCAAAAGACCACGGCATCATTTTACGAGCTGCCGTCGTGAGTCGGATAAAAACAAACGTGATCTCTGCTGCAGCTGGAGATTTTACTGATGGAGAGTTAGTGCTGGTCGTCTGCGTTGCGTGGCGTAGAGTGACGACTCTCTCTGGACGATCAGAGCTCTGCAAGGTTTACACGCCACGGTTTAGTCCCTACTCGACTCGCTCTGAACCACGAGAGAACAGCCACTAAACAAGAACCCGCTTCCAGAACCAGGACCTGATTCACCTGGTGGAAAATAAAAGTCAAGTCGAGTCGACTAGGGACCATGAGGTGGAAAAGTGCCAACACTCTACGGTCTTACATTGGGGACGTAGCCAAGCTGGCCACACAACTAGACGTAAGTGTTTATCAGACAGAAGCAGAGGATGCTGATTCATGCTGTAACCTCAGAGCCTCTTTCCCCTCAACTGTAAGCTGCATTACTTTAGCCCAGGGTTCAGGGTTGTTTTCCTGCAAACCTCGCAGCAGATACAAAGTCCAGAACCTCTACGCACCTGCAGGTACAATCACTCTTCTCTCGTTGGTGGTCATGTTGGGCGGTGGACCATTCTTCTCGTCAATGTAGCCCCCGTAGCCCATCTGTGATGTGTTCAATGTAGCCCCCGTAGCCCATCTGTGATGTGTCAGAGCTGCTCACCAGCTTATTGCATTTCCCCACACTGCAGTCCACAGGCGACTCTCTGGGAAAGGAGCAAGAAAACGAAATGAATGTTAGGGTACTTTGGCCAAACGCTTCTGATTTCCTGCTCATTCCAGGACTCAGCAGTTGATCCACTGACTTTTCCCTTCAGATGTAGTGTCTTTTGGAACATTTCTGTAAGTATTTGATTGCAGACAGCCACATAAACATTAGTAAGGTCAGGTATTGATGTTGGAGGGTTGGTTATGGATTATAGATGGCACTCCGTCTGTTTGTTTATATTTGTTTATGTAATTTTTACCTGTTATAATTATCTCCCGCTTTAGCCACATTCACAGCAGGTAAAAGTGCCCCAAATATGATCTGTTTTGTCAGATGTGACCCAGACATTTTAAAATCAGATTTAGGCCACTGTCGTGTGTGGTACTGAGATCCGATCCATATCCGATCTGTGGCAGTGCGGTTTCACTCATTTAAAGCTCATTGAAATTGTATTAAGTGTTTTTATAAAACACATCTTTTTAGTTTTATCAGATTTCTATTGTTCGGTATGAAGCTGTATAAATGTGGATCGTGGAAATATTAAACTCATTTTCTCAGCGCTCGTCTAGTCCTCTTTGGAGACTTTGTGCTTGTGAGAGACTCTGGAAATCTGCGCTTAGGATGAAAAAAACATCTGTTCACACCTTTATATTCTATATATAATATACTTCCTTCTGGTCAGAGCCTGAAGTATCATCATTTTGCACATGTGGCTCAGTGTAGGAGCATGGTCTGTTCACACTGATGTCAGATACAGGTCGCTTTAAACAGATAGTGTGAACACAGCTGAAGAGAAAAGTCAGATTTGGGACACTTTTACCTGCTGTGTGAATGTAGCCTTTGGAATGTAGCCTTTGGCCAAGGGCTGTGGGGCTTTATGACCCTCTAGTGTTTATATTTTGCTGAAGACTGAGTTCAGTATGGGCTCCACCTCCACCCCGTGTGGCGTACCTTGCTCCGTTAAGGTGGTCGTATTCTCGTTTCACGTTGACCCGGACCGGCTGGTTGATCCACTCCTGCTGCGGGGGGATGGGGTTGATCTTGTGCTGCTGTCCGTAGTCCTGCGCACTAGACGCTGTCATGTCCGTCTTGGGCAGGGGGGCGGCGGCGGCGTAGGGAGGCTCAAACAGAGACTGGTCTTCGCTCACCACTGATAGCGCCTCCTGTAGGGCGTGAGTGGAAACCGTCAGAAAATCATCACATACAAAGTGATAGAAACATACTTTCACTATCTGAGTCCAACCTCAGGAAAGTAGTAAGAAAATAGTTAGGAGTCAACATGGGTTGTATTTATTTCTTCAATTGCTTGATAAATTATCTAAGCACCGATGGAGACACCTTTAGAGCTCAGTTCTACATTGAATAGACTCATAAAGCATGGAACAAATGTCGACTGGAATATAGTTACAAACAGCCAAGCATTGGTCGGCCTCAGGAACCAGGAATGAAGAGATACGCAAAGTATACGGAATAAAACATTGTAATAACATGTCATTAATGTGTTATAACAACCTAATATCCTCACATTCCTGTTCCTGACTCAAACCCAAGACAAAACTGAAGCTCTGAGGTCATTTCTACATTTGACCTCGTTGCAGGAGCTCAGCTGGGGTGATGTAGCTTTATTAAAGAAAACAAACTGCAGCAGACAGGCCCCCGCGGACCCTCGCGTCGTCTACACGAGCAAGCGCTCATCCTCATAAAGCTGCACTGGCACGACCTGGTCCACATCCACCTTTCATTCACATCTCTCCCTCACTTCTGCTGCATTTCCTCTGCTTTTCTTCTTTTTCCTTAATCGTCATCCCTCCCTTTTTTCTTCCCAAACCCGGTTCTCTACACAATAGAACGGATTTCCTTCTGATCGTTTAATAAGCTGTAAACACCTGCCAAAGACCTGCACCTGTTAACGTCTGTATTTTACTCCACTTCTGTGGAACATCTACTTAATGCTCCTCACCAGAGTCTCCAGGGTCCGCTCCGTGTAAAGTAGAGCATTGGAACAAAAACTCGTATCTCCAAAACACACCGTTTTAAAAGAGAGACAAGAACCTTCCAAAATTTCACTGCAAGTCGGGCTGCCAAGGTTTAATCTTAAGCTTTTATGACACTTTTCTATTTGCTCTGGTTTTATGGAAAATGGACAGTGTTTAACAGCAGCTCAAATGTTCAATGGATTTCAAAATAATGTGAAAAATTGAGTGGCAAAGATTTGTGCCAGGGATCAGAATCAGAACCAGATTCATTGGGTCTCATGGTGACAATTGGAACTCAGTTAAAATGAATTCAACTTCAGATTCTCAACAATTATTAATGTTTAATGCATTTTTGCAAATGTTTAATGAAAGGAAACCAGGGGTTAGTGAGCTTCAGCTCTACGTTCAGGAGAGTGCCGGACTGATGTTGGCCTTGATTATGGTTGCGGAATGTTCTCTTCCCTCCCTTTATCACACAACACAGCGACGGCCTCATGTAGCAAATTGTGTGAAGCTGGGCGTTCCACAATCTCCTCCGGAGCATTGGGCTGTCCACTGATGCTGTGTTAGAGGCAGTGCCAAGAGAAGCTGTGCTTGTCCTCACCATCCAGTGGATGGCGGCAGAGTGGCAGCATGGGTTTTGTTAACAGTGCAGAGTTGGAGACAGCTACTGTTTGTGTGAAAGTAAAGTTTGGAGCCATGCCTTACACAGAGTTATTAGGCTTTGTACCTCTGCATTTGTGAAATAATCACAGCCTCTTCACTGCTGACGTGGCATAGCGGGAATCACCACTCTTCATGATAGTAAAAGTCTCAGAAAAATAAATACATATTCATTCATATTCAAGTTTCTCGAATACTACTTTAATATTCAGTTGATTATTATGTGTGTTTTTCTGTAACGCTTCTTATAAGTCACTGTTTATAGGTTGGACTTAAAAACTCAATGAACTGAGAGAATGATTCAGACGTAAACCCTTAAAAACAAAAGGTCTCGACTTGTTGCTATGGTTTCAGGAAGATACACTAGCTCAAGAAATTCGCTTAAACACACATTGTCCTTGAAAAGTGGCCATCAAACGGGACTCATTTACAGCACGAGTTCCCCACAGGTTTGTCACATTCCCAAAGCCCTAGACCTGATTACGACGTGTGTGAGATCCTCCTGACTCCTGCTTTCTTTAGTGTCACGTTCTTGGAACATGGCGCATGCAGCATTCATCCAAGTGACCCTCCGGAGTGAATCATCCTCAGCTGAGCCGAGCGGTCACTGCCAGATTAGACGTCATCGAAAACATGAATGAAGCGAATGAAGTATGAAGAATACTCTCTTTTAGTTTTATTTTATGGCCAATGCTTTTTTTCCAGAATCACACAGTGTTATTAATGTTACAGACGTAGGTCAATGCAGTGTTAAGGCTTGGCTCGAGAGCTCTCCCTGGTGCAGTGGAGGACTCCTGCCAGAGCTGGGA
>NW_027101196.1:0-57253 GCF_029633855.1 Hoplias malabaricus
GCCAGTTTTCCCCTGGTGTCCTTTGTTCTTTTCCCGCCAAAACCCAAGGGCTGGTTTCTATAATCACCTGTCTGTTTCCCACCCATTTTCAGGATTTTACTTAAGGCACTGTATCACCAGTTCTCTCCACTGCAGCCTTAGCGCAGTGGCAAAGAACTGACCTAGTAACACAGCAGCCCTGGTTCTTGCTCTTGGGTCCTGTTAAATTACATTTAATTAAAGTGACCCATTACAAGAGGACTGTTTAAAAGATGTGAAAGGCTGGATGTTGCATAAGTTTCTCCTTCTTAACAGTAATAACAGAATTTCTGGTTCTGGGTCCAAAAGTGGCAAGAAATAAATGATCAGATTTAATATTAAATCTCGCTGACTTTCCAGTTAAACCCGGTTCAGCCGCAAAAAAAACTTGGTGTCATAATTGACCCGGATTTATCATTTGATCAACACATAGGCAGTAATCACTAGGACAGCTTTTTTACATCTTCACAACATCACCAGGATAAGAAATGCCTCATCCCTGCAGGACACAGACACATTAGTACATGCCTTTATTACTTGCTGCAGCCAGGGTCCTCACTAAAACTATAAAATTTGAACATATCAGTCCAGTTATATCATCACTTCATTGGCTGCCTGTGAAATTCTGCATCGATTATAAAATTCTGTTATTAACGTATAAAGCCCTACATGGGCTCGCTCCTGAATTCCTTCAAGATACTATTTCCTAGTTTATGAGCCTCCACATTTACTCAGATCACAGAGTACTGGATTTTTAATAGTTCCCAGAATTCAGAAAACCTCAGCTGGGGGAAGAGCTTTTTCTTATAAAGCCCCCCAAATCTGGAATGATCTTCTAAAACCAACCCCAAGTTGATGATGTTTTTCCATACATTTTCAAATGCAAGGCAAGATGGAAATTGTCCTGTCACTGTTTGGTCTCTATTTTTAAAAAGAAAAAAAAAATTCCTGTGTTCTGCACCAACCATATAATGTGTATCTTTCTGTGCAACAATGGTGGAATTGGTGAACCTCTTACCATATTGGCTTCAGAGAGACACTGACACTCTGAGAAGCTCTTTTTATACCCAATCATGTTGTCAATTGACCTAATTAGTGTTAATTGGTCTTCCAGCTGTTCGTTATATGCTCAATTTCCTTTTTCCAGCCACTTATTGCTACTTGTCCCAACTTTTCTGGAATTTTTTGGTTTGTATAAAATAAAGTCTTAGGTGGGAGTTATTTTAATTAGTAAGCTGGGAATTTTAGGGGAATAACTGTAGTAAAGTGTAGGGTTATTTATGTCAGTATGATTTGTGTTTTTGTTATTAGATTCAGGGATTTTGCAGAAGGAGGCATATAGTATGTGGGGAAGCAAACCAGCCCCAGTGAAAACTTTGTAGGTTCACCTTTGAGTGGTTGAAGGTTATGGAGGTGTGTGAGAGCATGTGTGAGAGCCTAACTCTGTAAGGGAGAAGCAATGGGATTAATATAGGCTAACCTTGTCTTTTTCATTCCTTTGCTGTAGGTTACCTTGCCTGTTTTGTTTTGCTTAACATTTGTTGAAATAGTCTAGACGGGAGATTACGGTGTTAGCGGTGTTGCATGTTGAGTTAGGTATGGCCTAATCTTCCTTATGTTGAATAGTGAGAAGAGGCACAATCAAGCTACAGCAGTAATGTGATCTGTGAAGGTCAGCTGGTCATCAACCATGACACTCAGGTTTCTTACAACCTTGATGGGAGCCACTGATAGGGACTCTAGCTTGATGCTGATGTTGTGGAGAATAGCTTGCTTGACTGGGAGGGCCAGCAGTTCAGTTTTGGATAAATTCAATTGAAGGTGATGTTCCTTCATCCATGTAGATATGTCAGAGAGACAGTCAGAGATTCGAGTTGCCACTGAAGTGTCACCTGGAGGAAAGGATAAATAGAGCTGTGTGTCATCTGCATAGCAGTGATAGGAGAAGCCGTGTGAATGTATGATTGGGCCTAGAGAGGTGGTGTACAAAGCAAAGAGGAGGGGAACCAGCACTGAGCCTTGGGGCACACCTGTGGTGAGGTGGTGTCATGCTGATGTTTGTCCAAGCCATGACACATGCTTAGCATGAGAGGCCTGCTCTGATAGGGACCATGGCCAAGAAACCAGACACTAAGGTCTCAGGAGTAATCAAAGCATTACCTCCCAGAGCCCAGAGAACTGAAAACCCTGCCCCAGCCACCTGTTGCCAGGTGACTGAACCAAAACCTGGGAAGGTAGGTCCCGTGCAATACGTCACCTCCCAGACAGTTTTGGCTGGAGCTCCAATGCAGCGGATAGCTTCCTTACAGATTCCAGGGCATCCCCTTTGGAATACTTTCAGGAAGATACCAAGCTTCTACTACATTGGAACTCCAATGGATTGTGAACTGATGGTGGACAACAGGTAAATATCTGAAATCAGAGCACTCAACAAAATTGTCAGGCTTCTACCACCAGCACCAGCACCAGCCCCAGCCCTCCCCCACTCATTAAAATGACCCTCAGGTTCCATACATTACGTCATCTCCCTGTCTTGAATGGAGCTTTGATGCTGCTGATTGCTCCTTAGTCTAGTGTTTGTAGTTTTTGAGGTCTGGTGGTCTGGGAGATGAATATATTATTTTGAGCACTGTGGTCCAACTGGACGTGGATATGCACATTACTTCCCAGCATCCATGTGTTTTATTTCATACACTGTCCTCAAGATTCCTTGTACTGTTAATCACCTATCTGCATTTGGGCTCTTTAAAGACAGCTTTGATTTGATCTGTCTGTTCTAAATCAAGGGAACAGTGACAGGGTTGTGTGTAGTGTGTTAGTGTTGGTAGGTGGATTGGCGACTCAAAAGTGTCCGTAGGTGTGTGTGAGTGAATGTGTGTGTGTGTGTGTCTGTGTTGCCCTGTGAAGGACTGGTGCCCCCTCCAGGGTGTATTCCCGCCTTGCGCCCAATGATTCCAGGTAGGCCCTGGACCCACCGCGACCCTGAATTGGATAAGTGGTTACAGATAATGAATGAATGAATGAATGAATGAATGTTTGGTCGTGTTTTATTTTTGAACAGTGCTATATGCTACAGATCTCCTAGGGACCAGCTCCCTCCTCTCATAATGCCTCAAACAAAGTTCCAGAGCTCCCATAACCAACTCTCTCCTCTGTGGACTCTCCTCTCACTGCCCCATGCACTCTGTTGCATTGTCATAAAACGCCCACTAGGCGGCGGCATAGCTACTGGACATATGAACCTTTCTCCATGTTTAAGACTCCGTTTGCTGGAATATTTTGAATACAAGGAAGTTTAAGTTTTCAGTTTAAGTCCCACTAGAACACAATAAATTATTTTCTTGAATTATTTAACTATATTTCTGTTGTTCATTTCTGTGTTTAACAGATGTAAATTCTACAATCATATTCAATAATGGTCTTTTTCAAATGTCAAATTAAATATTTTTGAACATTATTTTGTATGCACGTAGACAAGACATACATTCTCAGATGAAATGCAGGCTTCAATGTAAAAAATACAGATGCTAATTTGGTGGGAGTCATAAGGCGGTGGGGTGTTTCTTTTGATGTGGAAAGTTTCTTTGTAGTTTTTCTGACGCTATGCTTTCTGTCCGTTTTCCAACGAAGCGAAGCAATTTGAGCTAAACGCTTCGGATTTCCACAAGACGTTTTTGCGTTGCTTTGCTGCGTTACACGGTTGCCTGGATACGTTCAGCTCCTTGAAAATTGATTGGCTGCGCGGCTCCCTCACTGTTAACACGCATTCACAACGATTTATTTTTTCATACGGCGCGTTTCAAACCGCGTTCTGTCGAACTATGCAGTATTTCAAAGTAGCACACAATCGTTAGTGTTACATTTAGTAGTGTAGAACTCCGAGCGTGGACTACTGAGGGATTTACGACAGACCCTCTTCTCGTCTCCAGTCCTGAGTGAACTATATTTTAGTTGTAGCTTCACCACTGGTTCAGCTTAACAAATCAATCTAAAGAAAGCTTTTCCGTTCAGCTTACGTTGCGGATAAAGTCGTAGAAGAATGGACCGCGTCACTCCGGTCAATTTTGTCCAGCACAAACCGAAGATGGCAACAGACTACACGCCTTACATGGAAATGAAGGTGACTGTAACGAATTTGTGTTTTGATGCTTATGTATTTTTAATATGGAAAGCTGAAATGTCCAGATCTCTCTCTTTTGAAATAAGAGTCTGACGTATCGCGTGTAAACGATGTTAAAATTCCAGAATGTGTCTTCACTCTGTCCAAATATGGAGAAAGTTTAGCTCCATGCTGCAGTACTCCTTATTTCTTCAGCATCAATGGACCCTGAAGAGAAGGAGTACTGCAGCATGGACTGAAAGGGAACAAGTTAGGGCAACCAATCAGAACCCAAATGATTTACATATGAGATCTTAAAGTGCCCCTCTGGTAATCGATTAAACCCTTAAGACTTTTCTGCTTTCAGAATAAGGTATTTAGATGGTATTTCCAGTAAAAAAGTCTCACTTGAACTCTACATTGTCGCCTTCTTTCATTCCTGCAGCCCAGAAGTGCTGCCCTGCAAGTTGACTGGAGTGGTTCATAAGGTTTGTGATCTAAAAAACCCTGGCTGTCTGAATTTGTGTGTTATGTTCATATCTCATGTCTTTTCTCCCTAGTCAAATGTGGACGACACAAATCTTCTCAATAAAAACACTACAAAACCAAAGCAGAGTAAAGGTAAACTACAGCACAAAAGCTATTCTTTTAAAATGAAAGATCAGTTACATGCTCACGTTTTTAAATACTTCCTCTGTGTCTTATGCCTGGCTTTCAGAGGAAGGCCATGGCCTGAGTTTACAGCTGGGGGGAGAGTATGAGCAGAAAAAACAAAAACTTAAAGAACTTCGCCTGGATTACAGACACTATGTGGCAAAGGTGAGAGCTTACATATCCAGAGGAATCTCGTGGTTGGTGGTAATCTAGTAGTTTATATTGGGTTTATCTTCTAGAAAAAAGAGCTGGGAGCTGGGGATCCATACACTCAACCACAAATATGGCCTCCTCCCCTCAGAGAGAGAAGATCTACAAAGGTGAATTTGTATTTGTAATTTATCATCTCATAATGAGGTCTGCTTTTCTGATGAGGGATCTGTGATAGTAGAGGAAAGAACTATCTGAAATTACACTATGATATTCAGTGTACGTCTGAGATACCCTATAGGAGGTTGTCTGGGGCGGCACTTCGGGGAGGGGGGGGGGGCATTTCAGTTAATTATAACAAATAATTGCACATTATTATGCACATTTTCTGCCCTGTTGGCCAGTCCCATGTCTATCACCTGAACTGGGATTTGCTCACTCTTGTTGACAGTTGGGAGATAAGGTGTCCAGTAGCAACTGTTTGAGTTGACATGGCCTTTGTTTCTGGACTGTATAACATTGTAATTCACTGCTGGTTTAGTGACCTTGGTTGATAACTCATAGATATTTAATGACTATATTTAGGCTTCATATATTATTGAATGGTATGGTGCACATGTATTAGTCTTTTGATCCTGTTTACCCAAAATGGCATTCAGAAGAGAAGAATCACTACAAAAAATATCAATAATATCCCTCATTCTGACAAAGCTTGTGTATTTAATTGTCTTATTAGAGCACTAACTTTTTAAAGTTTCAGTCATGTACAGTAACCTCTATGGCTCTCTTCAACTCCAGCCTCCAGGTAGAGACCCTTTTGGCTCTGCAACTCCCAGCCACACACTGCATTCTCCAGACCCACGAGGACAACGGAACAGCCCTAGCCTAGAGAGGCTGCTCTTCTCCAAGAGGGATGTTGGCACAGTAACAGATCCAGCAGTTAGAAGTGTCCCGAGACCACCTCAGAGGCGCTGGGAGGAGACACTGGAAAGAAAGCTCAAACATTACACATCTGAGGAGGAGCTGAACTCAGAGGAAGAGCAAGAGGAGCTTGAGCTTCTCCAGAAAAAGAGAGTCAGAAACCGCCAGGTACCTGGACACGCTACCAGGAGGGAGAGGAGGATTCAGCACTCTGTTAACAGGTGCATCTCAATACTCTTGAGTTCTGTTGCTCTTAGCCATATTAGAAATAGTCAGTTTTTCTCTTTGTTTAATAGGTAAATCCATAAAATATTCACAATTTTTATTAGTAAGAGGGACACAAGCAAGGATTTGTTGAATATATATAATATATATATATATATATATATATATATATATATATATATATATATATATATATATATATATATATATATATATATTATAGAGAGAGAGAGAGAGAGAGAGAGAGAAGCAT
This sequence comes from Hoplias malabaricus, assembly GCF_029633855.1. Taxonomy (NCBI): domain Eukaryota; kingdom Metazoa; phylum Chordata; class Actinopteri; order Characiformes; family Erythrinidae; genus Hoplias; species Hoplias malabaricus. Next base: position 6,321 of record NW_027101196.1, read on the forward strand.
GGTGAAGCAATAATGAGATTTGGTTGGTGGCTCTTTTTTTTAAATTGTTACGGAGTATCAGTTTTGTGAAGGTTAATATCACAACAAGAGTTTAAAGTAATGTAGGCAGACACTTTTCGTAGTGTCTATTTATATTTGTAGTTTGTGTCCATCAGATTCCATTTATCATCCCTTCAACATCTCTGCACTTAAACTGATTGCTTTCTAACTCAGAGTCGCCCAGGAGAGGAGAGAAGCAGAGGTATCTTTGGTTAATGAAGAGGAGAACAGACAGACCCCACTGGCAACCATTAAAACCAAGTACTGATCTCTGGCAATTAAAATAATTGGATTTGAGGTGCTTGGGTTTTAAATGAGAAAGAGACAAGTGTGCGTTAAACAGCTGAGGGGGTAGTTTTTCTGACCCTGCACAGGGTTGATCTGTACAGGTAAATTTTCTTTTATTGATTGGGAGCTTTCTTGGGTGGGAGAAGTGATGGGAACGGGACAACGGGACAGGACAGAGCTGCTAGCAAGAAGAACATGGTGGACTTTGCCACAGGACTTATGATTGGTAAGGCTAATGGCTTTAAAACCTCTATTGTCTAAATAATATTTCAGTATGCCAAGGAGAAACGTCGACTGAATGAGCTGAAATGGGAGAAAATAAATTACTCCAAGGCTTTTCAAGACATTTAAAAGGCTCCAGTGCCCCTCTGTGATCACACACACACACATTTCCAAATAAACGAATGTAGTCACAGTCTGTTTTGCTGTGTCTCAGCTGGAAAAGGAAGCACAAGAACATTTAGGCTCAGTCTCACATCCCAGTCCTTATTTGTGTGTACCCACAAATCTGCAAAGTTCTAGTGTCCCAATTTTCATTCAAAGAAGTGCTTGAGTTCCCTCAGTGAACCCAGCACCAACACAGATGCCACTCCTGTCCCACACTTCTCCATTCAAAATAATAAAGCAGCGAATACCGCATTGAGCAACAATTTTCTGTTCTCTGCATCTACCACTTACACTTTATATAAGAGGGAGTTTCTTAATGCGCTACTCATTAAAGCTAAACTTATTTGGAATAATCTTTTAGTGTAGTCTGTCCTTTTCACAGAGACACTCAAACTCTCAATGTTAAGAGGTTACAGCTGAAACTGATATTGCACTAATCTTTAAGGGCTGAATAATCAAATTATGGCAATATACCATTAAAAATAGTGAATTTTCTTCCTGTAAAACACCATGATGTGTCACAAGAACCACACATGACTGATAATAAGCTCAGAATTTGAACACAGGCTGTAGCAACCATTTAATGAGAAAACAGGCTTAGCTCATGGTCAGTACACAGAGTCGACTCCTCGCCACATGGTCAGGAACACAACTATGGGGCTGAGCCTGCTGGCTTGATTTTGATAAGTGTGGGATAATGAATAAAACATGCTAGAGGTATTTCAGGGCATTGTTTGGAGGGTGGAAAGTGGGAAACGTAAAATAGTTTAGGCATAAAGCGATAAAAGTAAGATATAAGAGTTTCCCAAAATGGAGTGAAATGAAGCAGTAAATAAACCATTCAAATAAATAATTTCTGAAAACACCCAACTTTTCACCATCCAATCAAATCTAGATGTATAATCATATCCCGCCCGCATCAGCAGTCCCGCTTCACTCAGATATACTCCACGTTAAAGAAAGATATGTTGCAAAGTGCACTTCAGCTTGTGGCTCCAGGCCCGTGCCAGGGTCTGTCTTTTCTCTACAGTACGATTAAGATTGTCTTAACCGTCAGCAAATATATCACAATGTGGGTGTTATTACAAGTGGAAATACTATGGATTTATTCATATTTAAGAAAAATGCAAAATACCTTGTTTTACATAATTATGCAAATCATTTTCACTGAAAAGATAATGGGTCAAAATGAACTCTCAAAATCTGATATATTTGCCCACTGCAAACCTTTTCCCTAAAGAGCTTTGGTTAGGACTGGCTTTATGCACAACTCTCAGCCTGTGGAGGATCCTTCATCCAGAGGTCCTTGAGATTCCAGTGAGACCAGCATCTTCAAATACCTGTTAGATGCTCAGCAAAGGCTATTTAAAATAGCATTCATTTGGCAGAGAGAAACTTTCCTTAACAAGCCTTTATCCGACCATATTCATCTGTGCTCTGAATCACTGTCTGTGTACGGTCCGATGGTCGTGAAACATCACATCTTTGCAGGCATTTTGCAAGACCATGCAATAAAAACCACAAGAAGGATGTATTTCATTTACGAAATACAAAATATTCTCTTCCGCAGCCCACATGCCAAGCTGCTCGTCTCCTGCTTCAGGAGATTGGTCTTGGACTTTCCTTTGAAACCTGACACACACACACACACACACACACACAGGTTGTGCAGAGTAGCAGACGATCCAGAAACTCTTACAAACACCTTCCATTACACAATGCAAGAGGGTGGATCATATGTCGGCTCTGAACCTTCAGAAATTCTGAACTTTCCTGAAGTGGAATTTCAGTATAGAGTTAGGATGTAAACAATGTCACTTGAGGATACGAAAAGAGGTTCTGAATTTTTCATTGTGGTAGTGATAGGAACCCACCATCTGAGGACTTAATACTTCTGAATTGTTAATGAAGAGCCTCAGATTTTTGAGGCGTTTGTGTTTTCATGATGACACCTAGTTTCCACCATGACTGCAGTCTCTGCAACTGGCCATTTCTCATCACAGAAGTCAGAGTGACTTTATCTGAGAATCTGAAGATGTTTCTGGTCATGTGTATCCACAGGTGTTGTCATACACAGTATAAACATATGGGCATTTTTAACACACAGACACCAAGGACACTAAATAGGCTGAAAATAAATGCTGACCAGCCTTCCACAGGGCGGTTCTCTGCTCATTGTTAGAGTTGAAGGCCTTTGCGAAGCTATGGGACTCCAGCAGACAGTCCAGCAGTTTGAAAAGCTGCTCAGAGGTCAGGTAGCGGTACATTCCCTGGTCCTGCGTCTCCACATGCACATCGGCATCCGGAACATCTCTCTGCATTCAAGACACACACACATTTTATAAATATATACATATATATATTAGGAATGGTCCCTTCTTTGCACTTGATCTAATCTCTGTGTTTTCATACGGCAAGCAGAAGTGTATTTGGCAGCCTATTGTTAACATTTCATTCTTAGTTTTCATGCCTAGTTTTACACTCTGGACCAATAGAGAGTGTTGCCGTATTTTATTTTTGTAAAGAGCGTTTAAAATTCACTTGTGGTGAAATTTGATGTAAATGGTCTTGATGATAATTTGGGTCTTGATCATTTTTAAACCTGGAGTTAAATTAAAGTTTAATAAATATTTATTGTTTAGTGGATTTGGGTCCATTTCATTATATTTGGGATGAAGGGAAAAGTGTAAACTGGATGTTCTGCAGTTCTGTGGCTGGGAAGAAGACAATGTTGCCGATGGTCTGGATGAGCTCCAGCTGCACCACACACTTTATGAGTAATGCTGTAAAGAGCCGCTGCTCCCGGGCTTCTGCAGAAGACACACACACACACAAAAAACACTCTTAGTAAAACCCTCACTATGACTCAGCTGGTCACTTCAGAGCCATGTGACAGTAAACTGATGAGGAATCCAAAGAAGGAGGCATTGTCTACAATGATGTTTCTTCATGTTATGAAGTAATTATGCTGACATCCAGGGGCTTGGATGTATCAGAAATCCTCTACTACATCTTTTCTAAACATGGCTACCTCCATGCTGTGGAGCATAAAGACTTTATCCGGTGTGAAACATTTCAAAAAATATTTTCTCTAAAAATACTAGGTTTTACTGGTGAAAGTGGCTCGTTTAAATTGATCAAATAATTACAAAAACATCTTAAGCACGATTTCAAAAGACTGGGAAAAAATGAACTACGAATGTGGCTCCAGTTTTAAGCTGTTAATGAGTCAGGGTCACAATAGCAAAATAACAAAAAGCACACTGCATTAATGCCATGTTTACAGACTTTACAGTGAGTATGTGATTTCTGAATGAAAATCTAGGGTCTGAACTGTAGGGGCGCAGAGCACATTAAATACTGCTGTGGGGTGCTATGACCAGGAGAACAATTTGGAATAATTTAGATTTAAATCAGACAAACTGTAATATCTTATGAACAAATTGTTGTGTATAAGTTAATCACTGATAAATAACAGTAATAATAATAATAATTAGGTCGGGGCAATTTATTGAAAATGAATCGAAATTGACATTCAGAACTTCTAATCGACATAATCTTGTCTCTATACTTTATATCAATAATTTTTAACTGTTTTTTAAAATTATTATTCAGTGTATGTTCATGTACTGTCCCTTCAGAACCAAGCGACCAAGACGTAGTGAATCTGCCCCTATGTGCCACATGGAAGCAACCTAAATGCCGAAGCTGACAATTGAGCAGCGTCTGTGTTTTGGGCGTGCTGTGTTTTGACTAAAACAAAGTCAAAAAGTAAAATGTAATGAATATTATTGGAGCACTTTTACAGCACATGCCTCGTCACTAAACGATAAGGGTCAAAAATACAAATACAATATAATTGTTCATTAATCTTAATCATGGTAAAATGTACCAGTAATTGTGATCTTGATATGCACTAATATCGTCCAGCACTAATAATATATATCCATCCATTATCTGTAACCGCTTATCCAATTCAGGGTCATAGTGGGTCCAGAGCCTACTTGGAATCATTGGGCGCAAGGCAGGAATACGCCCTGGAGGGGGCGCCAGTCCTTCACAGGGCAACACACACACATTCACTCACACCTACGGACACTTTTGAGTCGCCAATCCACCTGCAACGTGTGTTTTTGGACTGTGGGAGGAAACCGGAGCACCCGGAGGAAACCCACGCGGACACGGGGAGAACACACCACACTCCTCACAGACAGTCACCCGGAGCGGGAATCGAACCCACAACCTCCAGGTCCTTGGAGCTGTGTGACTGCGACACTACCTGCTGCGCCACCGTGCCGCAATGTTTATCTTTATTTTATTTTTATTTTTTTTCCACCATTAATGCAGTTCCCTGTCTTTTAGGGATGCAGAAGACCCAGAACAATTTGAAGAGTGCTATTTGAAGGGCTCAAGGTATCTTATAGCCATATTTTATTTGTTCTGTTATGATTTGGGGTGTCACGGTGGAGCAGCAGGTAGTGTCTCTGTCACAGCTCCAGGGTCCTGGAGCTTGTGGGTTCGAGTCCTGCTCCAAGTGACTGTCTGTGAGGAGTGTGGTGTGTTCTCCCTGTGTCTGCATGGGTTTCCTCCAGGTGACTGTCTGTGAGGAGTGTGGTGTGTTCTCCCTGTGTCTGCATGGGTTTCCTCCAGGTGACTGTCTGTGAGGTGTGTGGTGTGTTCTCCCTGTGTCTGCATGGGTTTCCTCCGGGTGACTGTCTGTGAGGAGTGTGGTGTGTTCTCCCTGTGTCTGCATGGGTTTCCTCCAGGTGACTGTCTGTGAGCAATGTGGTGTGTTCTCCCTGTGTCTGTGTGGGTTTCCTCCGGGTGACTGTCTGTGAGCAATGTGGTGTGTTCTCCCTGTGTCTGTGTGGGTTTCCTCCGGGTGACTGTCTGTGAGGAGTGTGGCGTGTTCTCCCTGTGTCTGCATGGGTTTCCTCCGGGTGCTCCGGTTTCCTCCCACAGTCCAAAAACATACATTGGTAGGTGGATTGGAGGCTCAGAAGTGTGGTGTAGGTAGGTGTGAGTGTGTGACTGAATGTGTGTGCTGCCCTGTGAGGGTCTGGCACCCCCTCCGGGGTATATTCCTACCTTGTGCCCAATGATTCCAGGTGGGCTCTAGACCCACCGTGACCCTGAACTGGATAAGCTGTATAATGAATGAATGTTATGATTTGTTTTTCCAAGCCATTCTTTGAGAAAATGATCCTTGTTTGTGCGCTGTGCTTGGAATAAAGGTGATCTGCCCCATTGTTTTAATTTCTTTTATTTTTTAATTCTATTCCCAGAAATGTCTATCCTGCCATGGTAATCAATTGGTTAATCTGACTTTTTATTTTCTTTGATCAGTGTGCACTGATCACATCCCAGAAGAGGTTGAAAACACTAGGAAGAGGACAAGAACACTGGTCTAAACAGGAGGTGATGGCTGTGATGAAACCTCTCAAGCCTCACATAACGAAAGGAAAACTGGCCACAATGGCAGAATGTCAGCGGTGCAAGGATGCTGAGGATCCTGTGTTGAAGGACCGAAGTGCACAAAATATAAGAGACTTTGTTAGAAATAGAGGGATCACATTTTAAAAGGAAAATTCAATTTAATGAAGAATTGCTTCAAGGACATGGGCTTGATTTTTGTTGACTTAGTTCTTTAACAATCTGAGAAAAGTGTGATGTTACACCTGCAGCATGTTAATTAAAGATGTGTTTAATTATTTGTTTGTTGTTATAACTGGAGCTGCAGTTAACGCTAACACAAGCGAGATGCTCATGTCCAGTTTGTTGTTTACAGGGACCTGTTCTGCTTAATCACATGTGTCTTTGGAATGCACCTGTTATGTTTGTGTTTGTGTGTGATCAAGTACCAGTAAACCACCTCTGTCCTTATAATACAGTGAAATGCCCTTTTTTGTGTATTGTTAAATCAGTGTCCTGGTAAAGTAGGCATGACCTCACAAACCTCTTGCCATAGGCAGGAGATTTTCAGGATGTCCCCATATACAAGCATGTTGTCAGGTGGACATAGTAAGAGCTTACATTTGTGTAGAAACAAATTAAGGTGATATTTGTGTTCTGTAAAAAGAGAGAATTTTTTGGTGTTTCCAGCAGTGCTGTAGGGCAAAGGGAAAGGTGGGTGCCACTAAACCACATTTTAACTGGTTTGGCAAGGGATGTCCTCATAAGACTTAGACCTGTGTGTGTGTGTGCAGCCTATAATCTCAGTTCAAAGTTTAATCATTCTCCTGCTCCTTAGTAATATTTTTCAACAAAAATTGAGTAGTTTGAAAATGGCGAGTGAGAAGAATACATCACTGAATTCAGGAGTGTTTGAATTTTGAATTAAACGTTAAACAAAGGTGTACAAAGAAGTTTGAAAGCATTTAATACTTTCCTTAGCTCTTGAAAATGATTTTATGTCTTGTTTTTCAAAGAAAAACTGAAATACCTTATGAAAAACTAAAGAAATGGAGTGAGAGCTGTTTCCTGCTTCACTCAGATGTTCACAACTAAGCCATTTTCTATTCTTTGTCTCACAGCTAAATGGTAAACACTGATCCTGGGTCTGTGTGTGCTCAGTTTGGAGAGTATGGCTGTTGTGATTTCTTCAAACCACCAGATGTCACTGTTTTAAGCCTTTAACTCTTCTGGCCAATCAGGATGAAGCTTCAAAACAGCCTCCACCTGTCTGGGACTTGAGTGAATACTAATTGGAGTCAGCTGTGTTGTCTGGGTTCGGTTCAGTTCAGCAGATTTCCCAGCAGTCTTGTTGCTTTCTGAAAATAGGACTTAATTTTGTTGTTATTTTGGCTGTTGTCTTTAGATGAGGCTGAATTTGGGTTCTCTTGTGTAAATGCGTTTTAGAGATTTCTGTTTTATTCATCGCTTGATTGATTTACAATTTTGACACAATGAATGCTGTAAACAAGGGTTGTATGTAGATTGTAAAGTTCATTAGCTCTTTATGAATTGTTTTTAGTTTCATTGGAGATTTGTAGTTTTCTGTTATGATGAAATGTGCTGTTTTTGTTCAGTTTTATTCTGTGGAATCTGTTGGGTTCTGTTTGGAGACTTCCAGGTCTTTGTTGTTTGAAAGGGCTTTTATTTTACCCCAGGTCCATTCAGTAAGGGGCAATAACTGAATCCGTCTGAAGTTAAAAAAGAGACTTTCCATTCAATCCACTCACATCTGAGAGGGCTTGGTTCCAGTCTATGGCCAGTGGGATCCTCTTGAAGAGATTTTGAGCAAGGTCTGTGAGGTAGGTCAGAATCTTTTTTTGCTCTCTTGTGTGTTTGTCACCTCTCATATGAAGAGCCATGGTCCTGGTTTATGGAGGCCACCTGTTTGTTTGGGGCAGGATTAGGAGCTAGATGGTTGCAAGTCTTGGTTCAGGTCTGTGGAGCTAATGGGATTGTTATGGGCATGGATGTTTCTCTCGTATCTCTGTCCTGTCCTGTCCATATGTTCTAGGATCCAGTCCTGGGTTCCTGACTGACTGCATGCCGGATGCCGGAATCTGTGTCCATGGTTTGGCTTCAACCATCAGCTATAAAAGAGAGAGTTTAGTCACACCCGGGAGGAATGGTTCCTCACTCAATTGTTTATCTTTTTTGCTGTTGAAACTCGCTTCGTGTTTGAATTGTTAATTGTTGAATGTTTTTCTGAGTGTTGCCTGTCTGTCATTGTTTACATTTGTAACTAGTACCAGTTGTAGGGAGTGGCTGCCGTTTTGTTTTGGGAACTGGGGTTTGTCTCTGTTTATACACAGCAAGGGAGTAAGGTTAGCACATTGTCTTTCACAGGTTAGTTAGTGTACCTAAAAGTAGTTAGTGTGGGGTTTGTTTGTTGTTTTGGCCTGGGTCACTCCTGAAGTCACTTTCTGGTCACTAAACTGTATCAATCACATCAATACATTTCACAAAACTGTCCTAAGTTGTAGTTTTTTTTGCACTCATCACACTCCGTTATTTCATTTTTTTGTGTTGCGGTCTGCCCTAGACCAGGTCGTAACAGGATCTTTCTAGAATATTGAATTCTATTCCAGGAGACCCTGTTTCTCTGTTGTAAAAGAGGGCCAGTTTGGTCCCATTCCCACACACACACACAAAATCCAATGTTATTGGATTCTGAAGGGCTTTGTTCTGGTCTATGGCAACACTGGTATCTGTCTCAAAGATTGATTCCAACCTGTTGAACCAGCTAAACCCAGTTTTGGAGTTCAGATGCTCTCTGGTGTAAAAAAAAAAAAAAAAAAAGCCCAATTCCACCTCAAACCCTGTCCCATTTTTTTTCTCTCTCTCTCACACAGGTTTACAGTGTTTATCAGGACACCCTGTAACCATGGTTTTTGAGGACACACCTTTCCTGACATCCTTTTTGTGAAAGTGTATATTTTGTGGTTCTGTTGTATTCATATTATTTAATATGATATTTATACTATTTGTTTTAAGAAAACGAACAGCCTTTTAAATTGTCAAATGGTGTAACCACAAAAAATGACAAATATCTAATATTTCACACCTAGAGTTCATGCAATTGCTTGTAAAATTAGCCATTTATTTTATAATATCCCATAAGAATGTTTTATTATATTTTTTCTAAATTTAGATTTTATGGGATTTTGTGAGACCATGTGCCATTAACATCTTCTTTTACGTGTATTCTTTGACCATGGTAAAAATGGTTTAAACACCCATTATTCCAGTGTAGTAGAGTATTAAATCATAATCCATATTAACTTTTTTGTACAATATTAGTATTTTAGACAAGATACTGGTTACACCAACTGACCACAAACCTTCTACAGCAAAAGAACAAGAATAACTTGTGTTCGATTCTGATTTCAGTTCAGTTCTCATACAATTTCAGTTCGTAAAATGACAGCCATTGTTTTCAAAGAGAGTGAGTGAATGAAGGAGAGAGAGATTGTTAGTGAGAGAGTATCAGACATTGTTTTTTCATTTCTTTCATCACTAAACTGTTTTGATTAAACTTTTAAAAACTGACAACCATCAGTGTGAGTTCCTGTCATCTGATGAGATGTGAACCAATTGTTTCACATTAACATAATAATATAGAGGAAACAGCGTGTCAGAAACTTATATCTTGAATTATTAAAGGGGTTGAGGATGCCTGTGGTACCTCTACATTTGGCTGCACATAGTCATGATCATGAGGGTTAACTATGGGTTACTGGACAATATGCTGGTCATCTTCGGAAGTGTTAATCAATAGAGGAGTAAGGTTTAAAACATCAGTACCATTTTATTCTCTATATACTGTCTTTGATACTGCTTCCAACTTTCCCTCATCTTTTGTTGTATGTGCACCTTTCCCAATATATATGTACAAAGTACATAATTATTTCCTGAAATAATTATGTATATATTATGTATATATATTGGGTTATGGAGAAACTACTTGGTTTAATGGCACATACATTGGTTTTAAACTGTTGGTTTGTATATATTGGTTTGTTGGTATATATATTGGACTCTCAGTACATACATTGGTTTGTGTGCATGTGTATATCGGTTTGTGGGCATGTATCGGTTTGTGGGCATGTATCGGTTTGTGGGCTTGTATCGGTTTGTGGGCATGCATATATCGGTTTGTGGGCATGCATATATCGGTTTGTGGGCATGCATATATCGGTTTGTGGGCATGCATAAATCGGTTGGTGTGTATCGGTTTGTGGGTTTGTATCGGTTTGTGGGCATGTATCGGTTTGTGGGCTTGTATCGGTTTGTGGGCATGTATCGGTTGGTGTGTATCGGTTTGTGGGCATGCATATATCGGTTTGTGGGCATGTATCGGTTGGTGTGTATCGGTTTGTGGGCATGCATATATCGGTTTGTGGGCATGTATCGGTTGGTGTGTATCGGTTTGTGGGCATGCATATATCGGTTTGTGGGCATATATCGGTTTGTGGGCGCATATACTGGTTTGTTTATATCGGTTTGTGGGCATATATATATTGGATTCTGCGCTGCATGGTAGAAATTTGCCGTTCAGTGCTGTTCAGCGAGTAGCCTGTTTTGATTGTGCTGCGCGGTTTTAATGAACCTCAGTTTGGACAAACTTCTGACATATTCCAAATAAAACCGAGTGGCCCGGTGACTGAGCTCCGCGATTATAAATACTAAATAAAGGTCATAATAAAGATAATAAAGCTCAGACTAGCCGATTGGATTATGGTCTACAACAATGTGTTTTCTACGACGCTGAACTTAGCTCGTAGATCGCAGATTCGCAGATCCAGATGTTCTTTTCGAGTTGCGCGCGATCCCTGAGCGTTCTGTTCAGCTGCGCGCGCGATCCCTGAGCGTTCTGTTCAGCTGCGCGCGCGATCCCTGAGCGTTCTGTTCAGCTGCGCGCGCGATCCCTGAGCGTTCTGTTCAGCTGCGCGCGCGATCCCTGAGCGTTCTGTTCAGCTGCGCGCGCGATCCCTGAGCGTTCTGTTCAGCTGCGCGCGCGATCCCTGAGCGTTCTGTTCAGCTGCGCGCGCGAACCCTGAGCGTTCTGTTCAGCTGCGCGCGCGATCCCTGAGCGTTCTGTTCAGCTGCGCCCGCGCGATCCCTGAGCGTTCTGTTCAGCTGCGCCCGCGCGATCCCTGAGCGTTCTGTTCAGCGGCACGCGCGATCCCTGAGCGTTCTGTTCAGCGGCACGCGCGATCCCTGAGCGTTCTGTTCAGCGGCACGCGCGATCCCTGAGCGTTCTGTTCAGCGGCACGCGCGATCCCTGAGCGTTCTGTTCAGCGGCACGCGCGATCCCTGAGCGTTCTGTTCAGCGGCACGCGCGATCCCTGAACGTTCTGTTCAGCTGCGAGCGATCTCTGAACGTTCTGTTCAGCCCCGTGCGCAATCTCTGAGTGTTCTGTTCAGCCCCGTGCGCAATCTCTGAGTGTTCTGTTCAGCCCCGTGCGCAATCTCTGAGTGTTCTGTTCAGCTGCGTGCGATCTCTGAGTGTTCTCTTCAGCTGCGCGCAATCTAAGTGTTCTGTTCAACCACGGACGCGATCTCTGAGTGTTCTATTCAACCGTGCGCGCGATCTCTGAGTGTTCTGTTCAGCCGCGCGCGCGATCTCAGTGTTCTGTTCAGCTGCGCGCGCGATCTCTGGGTGTTCTGTTCAGCTGCGCGCGCGATCTCTGAGTGTTCTGTTCAGCTGCGAGCGATCTCTGAGTGTTCTGCTCAGCTGCGCGTGCGATCTCTGAGTGTTCTGCTCAGCTGCGCGTGCGATCTCTGAGTGTTCTGCTCAGCTGCGCGTGCGATCTCTGAGTTTTCTGTTCAGCCCCGTGCGCAATCTCTGAGTGTTCTGTTCAGCAGCGTGCGATCTAAGTGTTCTGTTCAGCCACGGACGCGATCTCTGAGTGTTCTATTCAACCGTGCGCGCGATCTCTGAGTGTTCTGTTCAGCCGCGCGCGCGATCTCAGTGTTCTGTTCAGCTGCGCGCGCGATCTCTGGGTGTTCTGTTCAGCTGCGCGCGCGATCTCTGAGTGTTCTGTTCAGCTGCGAGCGATCTCTGAGTGTTCTGCTCAGCTGCGCGTGCGATCTCTGAGTGTTCTGCTCAGCTGCGCGTGCGATCTCTGAGTGTTCTGCTCAGCTGCGCGTGCGATCTCTGAGTTTTCTGTTCAGCCCCGTGCGCAATCTCTGAGTGTTCTGTTCAGCCCCGTGCGCAATCTCTGAGTGTTCTGTTCAGCTGCGTGCGATCTAAGTGTTCTGTTCAGCCACGGACGCGATCTCTGAGTGTTCTATTCAACCGTGCGCGCGATCTCTGAGTGTTCTGTTCAGCCGCGCGCGCGATCTCAGTGTTCTGTTCAGCTGCGCGCGCGATCTCTGGGTGTTCTGTTCAGCTGCGCGCGCGATCTCTGAGTGTTCTGTTCAGCTGCGAGCGATCTCTGAGTGTTCTGCTCAGCTGCGCGTGCGATCTCTGAGTGTTCTGCTCAGCTGCGCGTGCGATCTCTGAGTGTTCTGCTCAGCTGCGCGTGCGATCTCTGAGTTTTCTGTTCAGCCGCGCGCGCGATCTCTGAGTGTTCTGTTCAGCTGTGCGGGATCTCTGAGTGTTTTGTTCAGCCGCGGGCGCGATCTCTGAGTGTTCTGTTCCACTGCGAGCGATCTCTGTGTGTTCTGTTCAACTGCGTGTGCGATGTCTGAGTGTTCTGTTCAGCCGGGGGCGCGATCTCTGAGTGTTCTGCTCAGCTGCGCGTGCGATCTCTGAGTGTTCTGTTCAGCTGTGCGGGATCTCTGAGTGTTTTGTTCAGCCGCGGGCGCGATCTCTGAGTGTTCTGTTCCACTGCGAGCGATCTCTGTGTGTTCTGTTCAACTGCGTGTGCGATGTCTGAGTGTTCTGTTCAGCTGCGTGCGATCTCTGAGTGTTCTGTTCAGCTGCGTGCGATCTCTGAGTGTTCTGTTCAGCTGCGAGCGATCTCTGAGTGTTCTGCTCAGCTGCGCGTGCGATCTCTGAGTGTTCTGTTCAGCTGCGTGCGATCTCTGAGTGTTCTGTTCAGCTGCGTGCGATCTCTGAGTGTTCTGTTCAACTGCGAGCGATCTCTGAGTGTTCTGTTCAGCTGGGCGGGCGATCTCTGAGCGTTCTGTTCAGCGGCACGCGCGATCTCTGAGCGTTCTGTTCAGCGGCATGCGCTATCTGAGTGTTCTGTTCAGCTGCGAGCGAGATCTCTGAGTGTTCTGTTCAGCTGCGAGCGAGATCTCTGAGTGTTCTGTTCAGCTGCGAGCGAGATCTCTGAGTGTTCTGTTCAGCTGCGTGCGATCTCTGAGTGTTCTGCTCAGCTGCGCGCGAGATCTCTGAGTGTTCTTTTCAGCTGCACGCGCGATCTCTGAGTGTTCTGTTCAGCGGCATGCGCTATCTGAGTGTTCTGTTCAGCTGCGTGCGATCTCTGAGTGTTCTGCTCAGCTGCGCGCGAGATCTCTGAGTGTTCTTTTCAGCTGCGAGCGATGTCTGAGTGTTCTGTTCAGCTGCGAGCGAGATCTCTGAGTGTTCTGTTCAGCTGCGAGCGAGATCTCTGAGTGTTCTGTTCAGCTGCGTGCGATCTCTGAGTGTTCTGTTCAGCTGCGCGCGCGATCTCTGGGTGTTCTGTTCAGCTGCGAGCGATGTCTGAGTGTTTTGTTCAGCTGCGTGCGATCTCTGAGTGTTCTGTTCAGCTGCGCACGCGATCTCTGAGTGTTCTGTTCAGCCGGGGGCGCGATCTCTGAGTGTTTTGTTCAGCCGGGGGCGCGATCTCTGAGTGTTTTGTTCAGCCGCTGGCGCGATCTCTGAGAGTTCTGCTCAGCTGCGCGTGCGATCTCTGAGTGTTCTGTTCAGCTGCGTGCGATCTCTGAGTGTTCTGTTCAACTGCGAGCGATCTCTGAGTGTTCTGTTCAGCTGCGCGGGCGATCTCTGAGTGTTCTGTTCAGCTGCGCGGGCGATCTCTGAGTGTTCTGTTCAGCTGCGCGGGCGATCTCTGAGTGTTCTGTTCAGCTGCGCGCGCGATCTCTGAGTGTTCTGTTCAGCTGCGCGCGCGATCTCTGAGTGTTCTGTTCAGCTGCGAGCGATCTCTGGGTGTTCTGTTCAGCCGCGTGCGCGATCTCTGAGTGTTCTGTTCAGCTGCGAGCGATCTCTGAGTTTTCTGTTCAGCTGCGCGCGATCTCTGAGTGTTCTGTTCAGCTGCGCGCGATCTCTGAGTGTTCTGTTCAGCCGGGGGCGCGATCTCTGAGTGTTCTGCTCAGCTGCGCGTGCGATCTCTGAGTGTTCTGTTCAGCTGTGCGGGATCTCTGAGTGTTTTGTTCAGCCGCGGGCGCGATCTCTGAGTGTTCTGTTCCATTGCGAGCGATCTCTGTGTGTTCTGTTCAGCTGCGTGTGCGATGTCTGAGTGTTCTGTTCAGCTGCGTGCGATCTCTGAGTGTTCTGTTCAGCTGCGAGCGATCTCTGAGTGTTCTGCTCAGCTGCGCGAGCGATCTCTGAGTGTTCTGCTCAGCTGCGCGTGCGATCTCTGAGTGTTCTGTTCAGCTGTGTGCGATCTCTGAGTGTTCTGTTCAACTGCGAGCGATCTCTGAGTGTTCTGTTCAGCTGCGCGGGCGATCCCTGAGCGTTCTGTTCAGCTGCGCGCGCGATCCCTGAGCGTTCTGTTCAGCTGCGCGCGCGATCCCTGAGCGTTCTGTTCAGCTGCGCGCGCGATCCCTGAGCGTTCTGTTCAGCTGCGCGCGCGAACCCTGAGCGTTCTGTTCAGCTGCGCGCGCGATCCCTGAGCGTTCTGTTCAGCTGCGCCCGCGCGATCCCTGAGCGTTCTGTTCAGCTGCGCCCGCGCGATCCCTGAGCGTTCTGTTCAGCGGCACGCGCGATCCCTGAGCGTTCTGTTCAGCGGCACGCGCGATCCCTGAGCGTTCTGTTCAGCGGCACGCGCGATCCCTGAGCGTTCTGTTCAGCGGCACGCGCGATCCCTGAGCGTTCTGTTCAGCGGCACGCGCGATCCCTGAGCGTTCTGTTCAGCGGCACGCGCGATCCCTGAGCGTTCTGTTCAGCGGCACGCGCGATCCCTGAGCGTTCTGTTCAGCGGCACGCGCGATCCCTGAACGTTCTGTTCAGCTGCGAGCGATCTCTGAACGTTCTGTTCAGCCCCGTGCGCAATCTCTGAGTGTTCTGTTCAGCCCCGTGCGCAATCTCTGAGTGTTCTGTTCAGCCCCGTGCGCAATCTCTGAGTGTTCTGTTCAGCTGCGTGCGATCTCTGAGTGTTCTCTTCAGCTGCGCGCAATCTAAGTGTTCTGTTCAACCACGGACGCGATCTCTGAGTGTTCTATTCAACCGTGCGCGCGATCTCTGAGTGTTCTGTTCAGCCGCGCGCGCGATCTCAGTGTTCTGTTCAGCTGCGCGCGCGATCTCTGGGTGTTCTGTTCAGCTGCGCGCGCGATCTCTGAGTGTTCTGTTCAGCTGCGAGCGATCTCTGAGTGTTCTGCTCAGCTGCGCGTGCGATCTCTGAGTGTTCTGCTCAGCTGCGCGTGCGATCTCTGAGTGTTCTGCTCAGCTGCGCGTGCGATCTCTGAGTTTTCTGTTCAGCCCCGTGCGCAATCTCTGAGTGTTCTGTTCAGCTGCGTGCGATCTAAGTGTTCTGTTCAGCCACGGACGCGATCTCTGAGTGTTCTATTCAACCGTGCGCGCGATCTCTGAGTGTTCTGTTCAGCCGCGCGCGCGATCTCAGTGTTCTGTTCAGCTGCGCGCGCGATCTCTGGGTGTTCTGTTCAGCTGCGCGCGCGATCTCTGAGTGTTCTGTTCAGCTGCGAGCGATCTCTGAGTGTTCTGCTCAGCTGCGCGTGCGATCTCTGAGTGTTCTGCTCAGCTGCGCGTGCGATCTCTGAGTGTTCTGCTCAGCTGCGCGTGCGATCTCTGAGTTTTCTGTTCAGCCCCGTGCGCAATCTCTGAGTGTTCTGTTCAGCCCCGTGCGCAATCTCTGAGTGTTCTGTTCAGCTGCGTGCGATCTAAGTGTTCTGTTCAGCCACGGACGCGATCTCTGAGTGTTCTATTCAACCGTGCGCGCGATCTCTGAGTGTTCTGTTCAGCCGCGCGCGCGATCTCAGTGTTCTGTTCAGCTGCGCGCGCGATCTCTGGGTGTTCTGTTCAGCTGCGCGCGCGATCTCTGAGTGTTCTGTTCAGCTGCGAGCGATCTCTGAGTGTTCTGCTCAGCTGCGCGTGCGATCTCTGAGTGTTCTGCTCAGCTGCGCGTGCGATCTCTGAGTGTTCTGCTCAGCTGCGCGTGCGATCTCTGAGTTTTCTGTTCAGCCGCGCGCGCGATCTCTGAGTGTTCTGTTCAGCTGTGCGGGATCTCTGAGTGTTTTGTTCAGCCGCGGGCGCGATCTCTGAGTGTTCTGTTCCACTGCGAGCGATCTCTGTGTGTTCTGTTCAACTGCGTGTGCGATGTCTGAGTGTTCTGTTCAGCCGGGGGCGCGATCTCTGAGTGTTCTGCTCAGCTGCGCGTGCGATCTCTGAGTGTTCTGTTCAGCTGTGCGGGATCTCTGAGTGTTTTGTTCAGCCGCGGGCGCGATCTCTGAGTGTTCTGTTCCACTGCGAGCGATCTCTGTGTGTTCTGTTCAACTGCGTGTGCGATGTCTGAGTGTTCTGTTCAGCTGCGTGCGATCTCTGAGTGTTCTGTTCAGCTGCGTGCGATCTCTGAGTGTTCTGTTCAGCTGCGAGCGATCTCTGAGTGTTCTGCTCAGCTGCGCGTGCGATCTCTGAGTGTTCTGTTCAGCTGCGTGCGATCTCTGAGTGTTCTGTTCAGCTGCGTGCGATCTCTGAGTGTTCTGTTCAACTGCGAGCGATCTCTGAGTGTTCTGTTCAGCTGGGCGGGCGATCTCTGAGCGTTCTGTTCAGCGGCACGCGCGATCTCTGAGCGTTCTGTTCAGCGGCATGCGCTATCTGAGTGTTCTGTTCAGCTGCGAGCGAGATCTCTGAGTGTTCTGTTCAGCTGCGAGCGAGATCTCTGAGTGTTCTGTTCAGCTGCGAGCGAGATCTCTGAGTGTTCTGTTCAGCTGCGTGCGATCTCTGAGTGTTCTGCTCAGCTGCGCGCGAGATCTCTGAGTGTTCTTTTCAGCTGCACGCGCGATCTCTGAGTGTTCTGTTCAGCGGCATGCGCTATCTGAGTGTTCTGTTCAGCTGCGTGCGATCTCTGAGTGTTCTGCTCAGCTGCGCGCGAGATCTCTGAGTGTTCTTTTCAGCTGCGAGCGATGTCTGAGTGTTCTGTTCAGCTGCGAGCGAGATCTCTGAGTGTTCTGTTCAGCTGCGAGCGAGATCTCTGAGTGTTCTGTTCAGCTGCGTGCGATCTCTGAGTGTTCTGTTCAGCTGCGCGCGCGATCTCTGGGTGTTCTGTTCAGCTGCGAGCGATGTCTGAGTGTTTTGTTCAGCTGCGTGCGATCTCTGAGTGTTCTGTTCAGCTGCGCACGCGATCTCTGAGTGTTCTGTTCAGCCGGGGGCGCGATCTCTGAGTGTTTTGTTCAGCCGGGGGCGCGATCTCTGAGTGTTTTGTTCAGCCGCTGGCGCGATCTCTGAGAGTTCTGCTCAGCTGCGCGTGCGATCTCTGAGTGTTCTGTTCAGCTGCGTGCGATCTCTGAGTGTTCTGTTCAACTGCGAGCGATCTCTGAGTGTTCTGTTCAGCTGCGCGGGCGATCTCTGAGTGTTCTGTTCAGCTGCGCGGGCGATCTCCGAGTGTTCTGTTCAGCTGCGCGGGCGATCTCTGAGTGTTCTGTTCAGCTGCGCGCGCGATCTCTGAGTGTTCTGTTCAGCTGCGCGCGCGATCTCTGAGTGTTCTGTTCAGCTGCGAGCGATCTCTGGGTGTTCTGTTCAGCCGCGTGCGCGATCTCTGAGTGTTCTGTTCAGCTGCGAGCGATCTCTGAGTTTTCTGTTCAGCTGCGCGCGATCTCTGAGTGTTCTGTTCAGCTGCGCGCGATCTCTGAGTGTTCTGTTCAGCCGGGGGCGCGATCTCTGAGTGTTCTGCTCAGCTGCGCGTGCGATCTCTGAGTGTTCTGTTCAGCTGTGCGGGATCTCTGAGTGTTTTGTTCAGCCGCGGGCGCGATCTCTGAGTGTTCTGTTCCATTGCGAGCGATCTCTGTGTGTTCTGTTCAGCTGCGTGTGCGATGTCTGAGTGTTCTGTTCAGCTGCGTGCGATCTCTGAGTGTTCTGTTCAGCTGCGAGCGATCTCTGAGTGTTCTGCTCAGCTGCGCGAGCGATCTCTGAGTGTTCTGCTCAGCTGCGCGTGCGATCTCTGAGTGTTCTGTTCAGCTGTGTGCGATCTCTGAGTGTTCTGTTCAACTGCGAGCGATCTCTGAGTGTTCTGTTCAGCTGCGCGGGCGATCTCTGAGCGTTCTGTTCAGCGGCACGCGCGATCTCTGAGTGTTCTGTTCAGCGGCATGCGCTATCTGAGTGTTCTGTTCAGCTGCGTGCGATCTCTGAGTGTTCTGCTCAGCTGCGCGCGAGATCTCTGAGTGTTCTTTTCAGCTGCGAGCGATGTCTGAGTGTTCTGTTCAGCTGCGAGCGAGATCTCTGAGTGTTCTGTTCAGCTGCGAGCGAGATCTCTGAGTGTTCTGTTCAGCTGCGTGCGATCTCTGAGTGTTCTGTTCAGCTGCGCGCGCGATCTCTGGGTGTTCTGTTCAGCTGCGAGCGATGTCTGAGTGTTTTGTTCAGCTGCGTGCGATCTCTGAGTGTTCTGTTCAGCTGCGCACGCGATCTCTGAGTGTTCTGTTCAGCCGGGGGCGCGATCTCTGAGTGTTTTGTTCAGCCGGGGGCGCGATCTCTGAGTGTTTTGTTCAGCCGCTGGCGCGATCTCTGAGAGTTCTGCTCAGCTGCGCGTGCGATCTCTGAGTGTTCTGTTCAGCTGCGTGCGATCTCTGAGTGTTCTGTTCAACTGCGAGCGATCTCTGAGTGTTCTGTTCAGCTGCGCGGGCGATCTCTGAGTGTTCTGTTCAGCTGCGCGGGCGATCTCTGAGTGTTCTGTTCAGCTGCGCGGGCGATCTCTGAGTGTTCTGTTCAGCTGCGCGCGCGATCTCTGAGTGTTCTGTTCAGCTGCGCGCGCGATCTCTGAGTGTTCTGTTCAGCTGCGAGCGATCTCTGGGTGTTCTGTTCAGCCGCGTGCGCGATCTCTGAGTGTTCTGTTCAGCTGCGAGCGATCTCTGAGTTTTCTGTTCAGCTGCGCGCGATCTCTGAGTGTTCTGTTCAGCTGCGCGCGATCTCTGAGTGTTCTGTTCAGCCGGGGGCGCGATCTCTGAGTGTTCTGCTCAGCTGCGCGTGCGATCTCTGAGTGTTCTGTTCAGCTGTGCGGGATCTCTGAGTGTTTTGTTCAGCCGCGGGCGCGATCTCTGAGTGTTCTGTTCCATTGCGAGCGATCTCTGTGTGTTCTGTTCAGCTGCGTGTGCGATGTCTGAGTGTTCTGTTCAGCTGCGTGCGATCTCTGAGTGTTCTGTTCAGCTGCGAGCGATCTCTGAGTGTTCTGCTCAGCTGCGCGAGCGATCTCTGAGTGTTCTGCTCAGCTGCGCGTGCGATCTCTGAGTGTTCTGTTCAGCTGTGTGCGATCTCTGAGTGTTCTGTTCAACTGCGAGCGATCTCTGAGTGTTCTGTTCAGCTGCGCGGGCGATCTCTGAGCGTTCTGTTCAGCGGCACGCGCGATCTCTGAGTGTTCTGTTCAGCGGCATGCGCTATCTGAGTGTTCTGTTCAGCTGCGTGTGATCTCTGAGCGTTCTTTTCAGCTGCGCACGATCTCTGATAGTTCTTTTCAGCTGCACGCGCGATCTCTGAGTGTTCTGTTCAGCGGCATGCGCTATCTGAGTGTTCTGTTCAGCTGCGAGCGATCTCTGAGTGTTCTGCTCAGCTGCGAGCGATGTCTGAGTGTTCTGTTCAGCTGCGAGCGAGATCTCTGAGTGTTCTGTTCAGCTGCGAGCGAGATCTCTGAGTGTTCTGTTCAGCTGCGTGCGATCTCTGAGTGTTCTGTTCAGCTGCGAGCGATCTCTGAGTGTTCTGCTCAGCTGCGCGTGCGATCTCTGAGTGTTCTGCTCAGCTGCGCGTGCGATCTCTGAGTTTTCTGTTCAGCCGCGTGCGCGATCTCTGAGTGTTCTGTTCAGCTGCGAGCGATCTCTGAGTTTTCTGTTCAGCTGCGCGCGATCTCTGAGTGTTCTGTTCAGCCGGGGGCGCGATCTCTGAGTGTTCTGCTCAGCTGCGCGTGCGATCTCTGAGTGTTCTGTTCAGCTGTGCGGGATCTCTGAGTGTTTTGTTCAGCCGCGGGCGCGATCTCTGAGTGTTCTGTTCCACTGCGAGCGATCTCTGTGTGTTCTGTTCAGCTGCGTGTGCGATGTCTGAGTGTTCTGTTCAGCTGCGTGCGATCTCTGAGTGTTCTGTTCAGCTGCGAGCGATCTCTGAGTGTTCTGCTCAGCTGCGCGTGCGATCTCTGAGTGTTCTGTTCAGCTGCGTGCGATCTCTGAGTGTTCTGTTCAACTGCGAGCGATCTCTGAGTGTTCTGTTCAGCTGCGCGGGCGATCTCTGAGCGTTCTGTTCAGCGGCACGCGCGATCTCTGAGTGTTCTGTTCAGCGGCATGCGCTATCTGAGTGTTCTGTTCAGCTGCGTGCGATCTCTGAGTGTTCTGTTCAGCTGCGTGTGATCTCTGAGCGTTCTTTTCAGCTGCGCACGATCTCTGATAGTTCTTTTCAGCTGCACGCGCGATCTCTGAGTGTTCTGTTCAGCTGCGAGCGATCTCTGAGTGTTCTGTTCAGCTGCGAGCGAGATCTCTGAGTGTTCTGTTCAGCTGCGAGCGAGATCTCTGAGTGTTCTGTTCAGCTGCGAGCGAGATCTCTGAGTGTTCTGTTCAGCTGCGTGTGATCTCTGAGTGTTCTGTTCAGCTGCGTGCGATCTCTGAGTGTTCTGCTCAGCTGCGCGCGAGATCTCTGAGTGTTCTTTTCAGCTGCACGCGCGATCTCTGAGTGTTCTTTTCAGCGGCATGCGCTATCTGAGTGTTCTGTTCAGCTGCGTGCGATCTCTGAGTTTTCTGTTCAGCTGCGTGCGATGTCTGAGTGTTCTGTTCAGCTGCGAGCGAGATCTCTGAGTGTTCTGTTCAGCTGCGAGCGAGATCTCTGAGTGTTCTGTTCAGCTGCGTGCGATCTCTGAGTGTTCTGTTCAGCTGCGCGCGCGATCTCTGGGTGTTCTGTTCAGCTGCGCGCGCGATCTCTGGGTGTTCTGTTCAGCTGCGAGCGATGTCTGAGTGTTTTGTTCAGCTGCGTGCGATCTCTGAGTGTTCTGTTCAGCTGCGCACGCGATCTCTGAGTGTTCTGTTCAGCCGGGGGCGCGATCTCTGAGTGTTTTGTTCAGCCGGGGGCGCGATCTCTGAGTGTTTTGTTCAGCCGCTGGCGCGATCTCTGAGTGTTCTGCTCAGCTGCGCGTGCGATCTCTGAGTGTTCTGTTCAGCTGCGTGCGATCTCTGAGTGTTCTGTTCAACTGCGAGCGATCTCTGAGTGTTCTGTTCAGCTGCGCGGGCGATCTCTGAGCGTTCTGTTCAGCGGCACGCGCGATCTCTGAGTGTTCTGTTCAGCGGCATGCGCTATCTGAGTGTTCTGTTCAGCTGCGTGCGATCTCTGAGTGTTCTGTTCAGCTGCGTGTGATCTCTGAGCGTTCTTTTCAGCTGCGCACGATCTCTGATAGTTCTTTTCAGCTGCACGCGCGATCTCTGAGTGTTCTGTTCAGCGGCATGCGCTATCTGAGTGTTCTGTTCAGCTGCGAGCGATCTCTGAGTGTTCTGTTCAGCTGCGAGCGAGATCTCTGAGTGTTCTGTTCAGCTGCGAGCGAGATCTCTGAGTGTTCTGTTCAGCTGCGAGCGAGATCTCTGAGTGTTCTGTTCAGCTGCGTGCGATCTCTGAGTGTTCTGTTCAGCTGCGTGCGATCTCTGAGTGTTCTGCTCAGCTGCGCGCGAGATCTCTGAGTGTTCTTTTCAGCTGCACGCGCGATCTCTGAGTGTTCTTTTCAGCGGCATGCGCTATCTGAGTGTTCTGTTCAGCTGCGTGCGATCTCTGAGTTTTCTGTTCAGCTGCGTGCGATGTCTGAGTGTTCTGTTCAGCTGCGAGCGAGATCTCTGAGTGTTCTGTTCAGCTGCGCGGGCGATCTCTGAGCGTTCTGTTCAGCGGCACGCGCGATCTCTGAGTGTTCTGTTCAGCGGCATGCGCTATCTGAGTGTTCTGTTCAGCTGCGTGCGATCTCTGAGTGTTCTGTTCAGCTGCGTGTGATCTCTGAGCGTTCTTTTCAGCTGCGCACGATCTCTGATAGTTCTTTTCAGCTGCACGCGCGATCTCTGAGTGTTCTGTTCAGCGGCATGCGCTATCTGAGTGTTCTGTTCAGCTGCGAGCGATCTCTGAGTGTTCTGTTCAGCTGCGAGCGAGATCTCTGAGTGTTCTGTTCAGCTGCGAGCGAGATCTCTGAGTGTTCTGTTCAGCTGCGTGCGATCTCTGAGTGTTCTGTTCAGCTGCGTGCGATCTCTGAGTGTTCTGCTCAGCTGCGCGCGAGATCTCTGAGTGTTCTTTTCAGCTGCACGCGCGATCTCTGAGTGTTCTTTTCAGCGGCATGCGCTATCTGAGTGTTCTGTTCAGCTGCGTGCGATCTCTGAGTTTTCTGTTCAGCTGCGTGCGATGTCTGAGTGTTCTGTTCAGCTGCGAGCGAGATCTCTGAGTGTTCTGTTCAGCTGCGAGCGAGATCTCTGAGTGTTCTGTTCAGCTGCGTGCGATCTCTGAGTGTTCTGTTCAGCTGCGCGCGCGATCTCTGGGTGTTCTGTTCAGCTGCGCGCGCGATCTCTGGGTGTTCTGTTCAGCTGCGAGCGATGTCTGAGTGTTTTGTTCAGCTGCGTGCGATCTCTGAGTGTTCTGTTCAGCTGCGCACGCGATCTCTGAGTGTTCTGTTCAGCCGGGGGCGCGATCTCTGAGTGTTTTGTTCAGCCGGGGGCGCGATCTCTGAGTGTTTTGTTCAGCCGCTGGCGCGATCTCTGAGTGTTCTGCTCAACTGCGCGTGCGATCTCTGAGTGTTCTGTTCAGCTGCGTGCGATCTCTGAGTGTTCTGTTCAACTGCGAGCGATCTCTGAGTGTTCTGTTCAGCTGCGCGGGCGATCTCTGAGTGTTCTGTTCAGCTGCGCGGGCGATCTCTGAGTGTTCTGTTCAGCTGCGCGGGCGATCTCTGAGTGTTCTGTTCAGCTGCGCGCGCGATCTCTGAGTGTTTTGTTCAGCTGCTGGCGCGATCTCTGAGTATTCTGTTCAGCTGCGCGCGCGATCTCTGAGTGTTCTGTTCAGCCGCGTGCGCGATCTCTGAGTGTTCTGTTCAGCTGCGAGCGATCTCTGAGTTTTCTGTTCAGCTGCGCGCGATCTCTGAGTGTTCTGTTCAGCCGGGGGCGCGATCTCTGAGTGTTCTGCTCAGCTGCGCGTGTGATCTCTGAGTGTTCTGTTCAGCTGTGCGGGATCTCTGAGTGTTTTGTTCAGCCGCGGGCGCGATCTCTGAGTGTTCTGTTCCACTGCGAGCGATCTCTGTGTGTTCTGTTCAGCTGCGTGTGCGATGTCTGAGTGTTCTGTTCAGCTGCGTGCGATCTCTGAGTGTTCTGTTCAGCTGCGAGCGATCTCTGAGTGTTCTGCTCAGCTGCGCGTGCGATCTCTGAGTGTTCTGTTCAGCTGCGTGCGATCTCTGAGTGTTCTGTTCAACTGCGAGCGATCTCTGAGTGTTCTGTTCAGCTGCGCGGGCGATCTCTGAGTGTTCTGTTCAGCGGCATGCGCTATCTGAGTGTTCTGTTCAGCTGCGTGCGATCTCTGAGTGTTCTGTTCAGCTGCGTGTGATCTCTGAGCGTTCTTTTCAGCTGCGCACGATCTCTGATAGTTCTTTTCAGCTGCACGCGCGATCTCTGAGTGTTCTGTTCAGCGGCATGCGCTATCTGAGTGTTCTGTTCAGCTGCGAGCGATCTCTGAGTGTTCTGCTCAGCTGCGAGCGATGTCTGAGTGTTCTGTTCAGCTGCGAGCGAGATCTCTGAGTGTTCTGTTCAGCTGCGAGCGAGATCTCTGAGTGTTCTGTTCAGCTGCGTGCGATCTCTGAGTTTTCTGTTCAGCTGCGTGCGATCTCTGAGTGTTCTGCTCAGCTGCGCGCGAGATCTCTGAGTGTTCTGTTCAGCTGCGAGCGAGATCTCTGAGTGTTCTGTTCAGCTGCGAGCGAGATCTCTGAGTGTTCTGTTCAGCTGCGTGCGATCTCTGAGTGTTCTGTTCAGCTGCGCGCGCGATCTCTGGGTGTTCTGTTCAGCTGCGCGCGCGATCTCTGGGTGTTCTGTTCAGCTGCGTGCGATCTCTGAGTGTTCTGTTCAGCTGCGCACGCGATCTCTGCGTGTTCTGTTCAGCCGGGGGCGCGATCTCTGAGTGTTTTGTTCAGCCGGGGGCGCGATCTCTGAGTGTTTTGTTCAGCTGCGGATGGTCTCTGAGTGTTCTGTTCAGTTGCGCGCGATCTCTGAGTGTTCTATTCAGCTGCGGACGATCTCTGAGTGTTCTATTCAGCTGCGGACGATCTCTGAGTGTTCTGTTCAGCCGGGGGCGCGATCTCTGAGTGTTTTGTTCAGCCGGGGGCGCGATCTCTGAGTGTTCTGTTCAGCTGCGCGCGATCTCTGAGTGTTCTATTCAGCTGCGGACGATCTCTGAGTGTTCTATTCAGCTGCAGACGATCTCTGAGTGTTCTCTTCAGCTGCGCGCGATCTGAGTGTTCTGTTCAGCCACGGGCGCGATCTCTGAGTGTTCTATTCAGCCGCGCGCACGATCTCTGAGTGTTCTGTTCTGCTGCGCGTGCGATCTCTGAGTGTTCTGTTCAGCTGCGCGCGATCTCTGAGTGTTCTATTCAGCTGCGGACGATCTCTGAGTGTTCTATTCAGCTGCGGACGATCTCTGAGTGTTCTATTCAGCTGCGGACGATCTCTGAGTGTTCTCTTCAGCTGCGCGCGATCTGAGTGTTCTGTTCAGCCACGGGCGCGATCTCTGAGTGTTCTATTCAGCCGCGCGCACGATCTCTGAGTGTTCTGTTCTACAGCTCGCGCGATCTCTGAGTGTTCTGTTCAGCTGCGCGCGATCTCTGTGTGTTCTGTTCTACAGCTCGCGCGATCTCTGAGTGTTCTGTTCACCTGCGTGCGATCTCTGAGAGTTCTGTTCACCTGCGTGCGATCTCTGAGTGTTCTGTTCACCTGCGCGTGCGATCTCTGAGTGTTCTGTTCACCTGCGCGCGATCTCTGAGTGTTCTGTTCAGCTGCGCGCGCGATCTCTGAGTGTTCTGTTCACCTGCGTGCGATCTCTGAGTGTTCTGTTCAGCTGCGCGTGCGATCTCTGAGTGTTCTGTTCACCTGCGCGTGCGATCTCTGAGTGTTCTGTTCACCTGCACGCGATCTCTGAGTGTTCTGTTCAGCTGCGCGCGCGATCTCTGAGTGTTCTGTTCACCTGCGTGCGATCTCTGAATGTTCTGTTCACCTGCGCATGCGATCTCTGAGTGTTCTGTTCACCTGCGTGCAATCTCTGAGAGTTCTGTTCACCTGCGTGCGATCTCTGAGTGTTCTGTTCACCTCCGTGCGATCTCTGAGTGTTCTGTTCACCTGCGTGCGATCTCTGAGTGTTCTGTTCAGCTGCGCGCGCGATCTCTGAGTGTTCTGTTCACCTGCGTGCGATCTCTGAATGTTCTGTTCACCTGCGCGTGCGATCTCTGAGTGTTCTGTTCACCTGCGTGCGATCTCTGAGTGTTCTGTTCACCTGCGTGCGATCTCTAAGAGTTCTGTTCAACTGCGTGCGATCTCTGAGTGTTCTGTTCACCTGCGCGTGCGATCTCTGAGTGTTCTGTTCACCTGCGCGCGATCTCTGAGTGTTTTATTCAGCTGCGCGCGATCTCTGAGTGTTCTGTTCAGCCGCGGGCGCGATCTCTGAGTGTTTTATTCAGCTGCGCGCGATCTCTGAGTGTTCTGTTCAGCCGCGGGCGCGATCTCTGAGTGTTTTGTTCAGCTGCGCGCGCAATCTCTGAGTGTTCTGGTCTGCTGCGCGCGATCTCTGAGTGTTCTGTTCAGCTGCGAGCGATCTCTGAGTGTTCTGTTTAGCCGCGGGCGCGATCTCTGTGTGTTCTGTTCAGCTGCGCGCGGGATCCCTGAGTGTTCTGTTCAGCCGGGGGCGCGATCTCTGAGTGTTCTGTTCAGCTGCGAGCGATCTCTGAGTGTTCTGTTCAGCTGCGTGCGCGATCTCTGAGTGTTCTGTTCAGCTGCGCGCGATCTCTGAGTGTTCTGTTCAGCTGCGGACGATCTCTGAGTGTTCTATTCAGCTGCGGACGATCTCTGAGTGTTCTGGTCTGCTGCGCGTGCGCAATCTCTGAGTGTTCTATTCAGCCACGCGCGATCTCTGAGTGTTCTGTTCAGCCGCGTGCGATCTCTGAGTGTTCTGTTCAGCTGCGCACGCGATCTCTGAGTGTTCTGTTCTGCTGCGCGTGCGGTCTCTGGGTGTTCTGTTCAGCCGCGTGCGCAATCTCTGAGTGTTCTATTCAGCCACGCGCGATCTCTGAGTGTTCTGTTCAGCCGCGTGCGATCTCTGAGTGTTCTGTTCAGCTGCGCGCACGATCTCTGAGTGTTCTGTTCAGCTGCGCGCGATCTCTGAGTGTTCTATTCAGCTGCGGACGATCTCTGAGTGTTCTCTTCAGCTGCGCGCGATCTGAGTGTTCTGTTCAGCCACGGGCGCGATCTCTGAGTGTTCTATTCAGCCGCGCGCACGATCTCTGAGTGTTCTGTTCTACAGCTCGCGCGATCTCTGAGTGTTCTGTTCAGCTGCGCGCGATCTCTGTGTGTTCTGTTCTACAGCTCGCGCGATCTCTGAGTGTTCTGTTCACCTGCGTGCGATCTCTGAGAGTTCTGTTCACCTGCGTGCGATCTCTGAGTGTTCTGTTCACCTGCGCGTGCGATCTCTGAGTGTTCTGTTCACCTGCGCGCGATCTCTGAGTGTTCTGTTCAGCTGCGCGTGATCTCTGAGTGTTCTGTTCAGCTGCGCGCGCGATCTCTGAGTGTTCTGTTCACCTGCGTGCGATCTCTGAGTGTTCTGTTCACCTGCGTGCAATCTCTGAGAGTTCTGTTCACCTGCGTGCGATCTCTGAGTGTTCTGTTCACCTGCGCGTGCGATCTCTGAATGTTCTGTTCACCTGCGTGCGATCTCTAAGAGTTCTGTTCACCTGCGTGCGATCTCTGAGTGTTCTGTTCACCTGCGCGTGCGATCTCTGAGTGTTCTGTTCACCTGCGCGTGATCTCTGAGTGTTCTGTTCAGCTGCGCGCGATCTCTGAGTGTTCTGTTCAGCTGCGCGCGATCTCTGAGTGTTCTGTTCAGCTGCGCGCGCGATCTCTGAGTGTTCTGTTCACCTGCGCGTGCGATCTCTGAGTGTTCTGTTCACCTGCGCGCGATCTCTGAGTGTTCTGTTCAGCCGCGGGCGCGATCTCTGAGTGTTTTGTTCAGCTGCGCGCGCAATCTCTGAGTGTTCTGTTCAGCTGCGAGCGATCTCTGAGTGTTCTGTTTAGCCGCGGGCGCGATCTCTGAGTGTTCTGTTCAGCTGCGCACGATCCCTGAGTGTTCTGTTCAGCCGCGGGCGCGATGTCTGAGTGTTCTGTTCAGCTGCGCGTGCGATCTCTGAGTGTTCTGTTCAGCTGCGAGCGATCTGAGTGTTCTGTTCAGCTGCGTGCATGATCTCTGAGTGTTCTGTTCAGCTGCGCACGATCCCTGAGTGTTCTGTTCAGCCGCGGGCGCGATCTCTGAGTGTTCTGTTCAGCTGCGTGCATGATCTCTGAGTGTTCTGTTCAGCTGCGCACGATCTCTGAGTGTTCTGTTCTGCTGCGCGTGCGGTCTCTGGGTGTTCTGTTCAGCCGCGTGCGCAATCTCTGAGTGTTCTATTCAGCCACGCGCGATCTCTGAGTGTTCTGTTCAGCCGCGTGCGATCTCTGAGTGTTCTGTTCAGCTGCGCGCACGATCTCTGAGTGTTCTGTTCAGCTGCGCGCGATCTCTGAGTGTTCTATTCAGCTGCGGACGATCTCTGAGTGTTCTCTTCAGCTGCGCGCGATCTGAGTGTTCTGTTCAGCCACGGGCGCGATCTCTGAGTGTTCTATTCAGCCGCGCGCACGATCTCTGAGTGTTCTGTTCTACAGCTCGCGCGATCTCTGAGTGTTCTGTTCAGCTGCGCGCGATCTCTGTGTGTTCTGTTCTACAGCTCGCGCGATCTCTGAGTGTTCTGTTCACCTGCGTGCGATCTCTGAGAGTTCTGTTCACCTGCGTGCGATCTCTGAGTGTTCTGTTCACCTGCGCGTGCGATCTCTGAGTGTTCTGTTCACCTGCGCGCGATCTCTGAGTGTTCTGTTCAGCTGCGCGTGATCTCTGAGTGTTCTGTTCAGCTGCGCGTGATCTCTGAGTGTTCTGTTCAGCTGCGCGCGCGATCTCTGAGTGTTCTGTTCACCTGCGTGCGATCTCGGAGTGTTCTGTTCACCTGCGTGCAATCTCTGAGAGTTCTGTTCACCTGCGTGCGATCTCTGAGTGTTCTGTTCACCTGCGCGTGCGATCTCTGAGTGTTCTGTTCACCTGCGTGCGATCTCTAAGAGTTCTGTTCACCTGCGTGCGATCTCTGAGTGTTCTGTTCACCTGCGCGTGCGATCTCTGAGTGTTCTGTTCACCTGCGCGTGATCTCTGAGTGTTCTGTTCAGCTGCGCGCGATCTCTGAGTGTTCTGTTCAGCTGCGCGCGATCTCTGAGTGTTCTGTTCAGCTGCGCGCGCGATCTCTGAGTGTTCTGTTCACCTGCGCGTGCGATCTCTGAGTGTTCTGTTCACCTGCGCGCGATCTCTGAGTGTTCTGTTCACCTGCGCGCGATCTCTGAGTGTTCTGTTCAGCCGCGGGCGCGATCTCTGAGTGTTTTGTTCAGCTGCGCGCGCAATCTCTGAGTGTTCTGGTCTGCTGCGCGCGATCTCTGAGTGTTCTGTTCAGCTGCGAGCGATCTCTGAGTGTTCTGTTTAGCCGCGGGCGCGATCTCTGAGTGTTCTGTTCAGCTGCGCACGATCCCTGAGTGTTCTGTTCAGCCGCGGGCGCGATGTCTGAGTGTTCTGTTCAGCTGCGCGTGCGATCTCTGAGTGTTCTGTTCAGCTGCGAGCGATCTGAGTGTTCTGTTCAGCTGCGTGCATGATCTCTGAGTGTTCTGTTCAGCTGCGCACGATCCCTGAGTGTTCTGTTCAGCCGCGGGCGCGATCTCTGAGTGTTCTGTTCAGCTGCGTGCATGATCTCTGAGTGTTCTGTTCAGCTGCGCACGATCTCTGAGTGTTCTGTTCAGCTGCACGCGCGATCTCTGAGTGTTCTGTTCTGCTGCGCGTGCGATCTCTGTGTGTTCTGTTCTGCTGCGCGTGCGATCTCTGTGTGTTCTGTTCAGCTGCGCGCGCGATGTCTGAGTGTTCTGTTCTGCTGCGCATGCGATCTCTGTGTGTTCTGTTCAGCTGCGCGTGCGATCTCTGAGTGTTCTGTTCAGCCGCGGGCGCGATCTCTGAGTGTTCTGTTCAGCCCCGTGCGCAATCTCTGTGTGTTCTGTTCTGCTGCGCGTGCGATCTCTGTGTGTTCTGTTCAGCTGCGCGCGCGATCTCTGAGTGTTCTGTTCAGCTGCGCGTGCGATCTCTGAGTGTTCTGTTCAGCTGCGCACGATCTCTGAGTGTTCTGTTCTGCTGCGCGCGATCTCTGAGTGTTCTGTTCAGCTTCGCGCACGATCTCTGAGTGTTCGGTTCAGCTGCGCACGTGATCACTGAGTGTTCTGTTCAGCTGCGCACGTGATCTCTGAGTGTTCTGTTCAGCTGCGTACGATCTCTGAGGGTTCTGTTCTGCTGCGTGTGCAATGTCTATGTGTTCTGTTCTGCTGCGTGTGCGATGTCTGAGTGTTCTGTTCTGCTGCGTGTGCAATGTCTGAGTGTTCTGTTCTGCTGCGTGTGCGATGTCTGAGTGTTCTGTTCAGCCGCGTGTGCGATCTCTGGGTGTTCTGTTCAGCTGCGTGCGATCTCTGGGTGTTCTGTTCAGCTGCGTGCGATCTCTGGGTGTTCTGTTCAGCTGCGTGTGATGTCTGAGCGGTCTGTTCAGCTGCGTGTGCGATCTCTGAGTGTTCTGTTCAGCTGCGTGCGATCTCTGAGCGGTCTGTTCAGCTGCATGCGACGTCTGAGCGTTCTGTTCAGCTGCGTGCGACCTCTGAGCGTTCTGTTCAGGTGCGTTTGATCTGAGTGTTCTGTTCAGCTGCAAGCCCAATCTCTGAGTGTTCTTTTCAGCTGCACGCGCGATCTGAGTGTTCTGTTCTGCTGCGTGTGCGATGTCTGAGTGTTCTGTTCAGCTGGGTGCGCGATCTCTGAGTGTTCTTTTCTTACTGCGCGAGCCATCTCTGAGTGTTCTGTTCAGCTGCACGCGCGATCTTTGAGTGTTCTGTTCAGCTACGCGCGATCTCTGAGTGTTTTTTTCGAGCTGCGTGTGCGATCTCTGAGTGTTCTTTTCGTGCTGCTCGCGGCATCTGAGTGTTATTTTCGAGCTGCGCGCGCCATCTCTGAGTGTTCTGTTCAGCTGCGCGCGCCATCTCTGAGTTTTCTGTTCAGCTGCGCGCGCAATCTCTGAGTGTTCTGTTCAGCTGCGCACGCGATCTCTGAGTGTTCTGTCAGCAGGAGCTGTAGCCGAGATGTTACTGTGCTGTACCCTTTTTTCCCGTCACAGTAATACCGGATGTATGTCACAGCGGCTACTGTGCCGGTACACCCAGCAGCACAGCGGCTACTGCCTGTACACACAGCAGAACAGCGGCTACTGTGCCGGTACACCCACCAGAACAGCGGCTACTCTGCCGGTACACACAGCAGAACAGCGGCTACTGTGCCGGTACACCCACCAGAACAGCGGCTACTGTGCCGGTACACAAAGCCGAACAGCGGGTAATTAAATTAAATGTTGGATGTGTTTGTGTGTTAAAGTGTTGTGATTTTTATTGTACATGGCGTGACCAATTACCACGAACATCATCCATGGTCCAAATTATCCAATGTTCAACACTTTATATTCCTGTAGTCATGAAAAGTGCATTTTCTATAAAAAAAATCTACTAGGTAACATTTTTCTATTTTAATTGTTTTAATTACATTTTAGAATACACAGATAATATTATGACCACAATATTTCTGTCCATTCTCTCAACTTCACTGACCATACAGCAGCCCTTTGTTCTACAGTTACAGACTGCAGTCCATATGATGCTTTGGAAACTTTTTTGACCCCTTTCATCCTTCAATGGGCAGATCCCTACCAGGTGTTGTTGCAATAGTACAGAGCCTGTAGTAGCAACGTCACAGTGTTTTTGAAGGTGCAATTTAAGAAAAAATCCCTAATGTTGCTTTAATTTAATTACCATTAATGGTATTTTTCCTCCTTATCCATATCAATCCTCCACATATATAGTGATTTAAATGTTGCATGAGGCGGGTTGTGTATTTTCTTTTGAATGTTTCCCACACGGAGTTTACTGTGCACCACCTTTCCAAATCAGAGACGCCACTCGTGATCATGTAAGGTAAGTTAGGCCGTGTCCACATGTACTGTTAGGCAATGTTATTTTTACTTTTTGTTTCAGTAATTAGCTATACTGACTATGTTTATCGGGAAAACAGGCAAAAGTACAGAATTTGCGTCAGTGACAGAACTCAAAGAAAAAGCAAACGATTCACAATGTCCATACTGCACGAAGACGACGGCATGCTCAGATCGACATCTCTCTTCCAAACATTTGAAATTTGCCATATATTACACACATAATAATGAAGGTAAGCATTTGCTATTGTATACTTTGCTATGAGAGTTCAGAGATAATCACCACAAATGTAAATAAAAGGTTTTGTATCGTTGTGTAAATCTCATTAGCTATTGTGTTATTACATTAAGGTTACATTTAAGTTTGTGTTGTCCTTTATGGATGAACTAAACACTCCATACACGCATTTTTACGTGTCAGCAGCATGTCAACTTTCAGGTATATTCAGTATAACTATTTTATTATTAATTATTAAATATGAATTATCGCATTGATAAATATAAGACCATAGCTCTACTATTGTATCAATGAATCATTATTTAATGATAGAACAAGCATTATTTTCAGATTTTATAAAAATTCTAAACGAATGCTAGTTAATGCTAGTTCTTGTTTCATGTATTATACTTAATGATTAATTGTTACATTACCTAACCATTTAGTATGGCTTATTAAGTATTGTAAATTAATGTACCCTTATTGTAAATTGTTCATGAGATTTTTAGTAACACAAAAAATAATAAAATTTGTTATAAGTAATCTACAGAGTTCAACTGTCCACATTATATGGAGGGTTAAATTATATAGGATAACGCTGGGGTTCCAAAACAAACTTTGTAATGTTACACGGAAAATCAGTGCTACCTTGATGAATAACAGTGACGTACACAAAACCAGAGGCAGTAGGGGGAAAATGTTCAAAACATATCACCTAAGAAGATTCATAGCACATATGTAAATTTATTTGATGTTCAGACATTCATCAAACATATGTGTTGAGTAAAAAAAGAACACTGTTCGCTTTATATGGATGGTTAAAGTGTATATCTGATGTTAACCTGAGAATTTACTGAACATGAAACAGGTATAATACAGTTATAGACATGATTCTGACACCATTCTGTACCTGGAGTTTAACTGGATTAGTTTTTGAATAAGGCAAGTGTTAGGATTAGAGCCAGGTGTGTGGTAGGGTCACAAATATGTTTTGGGTTCAGGTTAAGTTTAAGGTAAGGTAGGGGTTTGCTTTATAGAAGTACCATATTTATAAAATATTTCATATAACATATTTACAATAAATTTACTTAATATGTCAGGATATTTATTTCAGTGTATTCAATGTATTGCTTTTGTCAATCCTGCTACCTCACTGATATGTTTTAACGTGGTACTAATCTGTGAAGAGTTTATCATTCATAACAACCACTCAAAATCAGAGGTTATTGTACTGTTAGATATGCAAGTCAATGTTCATATTTGTAAAAGACTATGAGACCCTTTAGGTATCAAGCTTTGCACACTCACTAACACTGAATATTTTACACTCTCATAAACATTATGAAACCTCTTATACACTACCAAAACTGTTACACTGATATATGTATGTATACACTGAGTCAGTTTGATATTGGGCGTAAGAGGATTCATAGTGTGAGTAAGTGTTTTGGTGTATAATATGTTCGATAATGTTTGTGATTGTATATAATACTCAGTGTGAGACAGTGTGTTAGTGAGTGTAAGAGGATAGGATAATGTATGTGAGACTGAAATTTGAATATTGGCCTAAAGGGCCTCTCATATTATATTCTGACATATGACTTCCTTTCAGAGAAATTTACAATACCATGCTTGTGTGCAGAGGTGAAGGATTCCATAAGAAGCCATTGGCATTGCCCCTGGTGTGGGAAAATTATTCTTAAACATGTAAATTTTCAAGTTCATTTAAATTCTTATGATAAGATTTCCTTATAAAACACATTTTTCATTGCTGACCTAAAAATGATTTAATAATTAATTATTACATTACGTACCACCAACTAAACCTTTCATACAAATTGCAGCCTGTTCAACTAAAAAGGCAGAAGAAGCAGGTAAGTTTTCTTTTCTACATGTTAAAACATATGTTTAAGTACTGCGCTTGCAAATCAAGAAAAATGTTGGTCTTAAATACTAATGTTGGCAGAAGAAATGTAAGATAGCAAGTCATACACTAAATGTTAAAGCTACTACAGTTTAAGAAATCAGTTTAACACTGATTCCTTGTAATAAATGGCCACATGTTAAGTTTTATAGAGGCTTTACCTTATGTCAGAATGTATAATATGTAATCTATGATGTATAAACTTCCAAAATTATTTTTGAAGAATGTCGGCTTTATTATTTAAGGGTTTTGTAGAGAACAAAAAGTTTTGAATGCAGTATTTGAAATTACTTTGTAAGTTCAACATTAGTTCACAATTATAAATTCATTTTATAGGCCTTGTTGATTCTGTGTTTTCATAGTAAGAAGTAATCCTGTTTCATTAAAACACTTGAGCAGTTAGCTCTGATTTAGATCTAAAAGATTACCACAGATGTCATCATCATAATCATCATCATATTCTTCTTTGCTGCTTAATCCATTTCAGGGTGTCTATGAGCACAGATGTGATTGGGTTTAATATTTTTGAATGTTTTAGGAAATAAAATATTAACTTTTGTGAGAAAAACTCAAGATTGCCAAAACAAATTTGTAAGAAGAAAATCTGCACATAGCACATATGTAATTTTTTGATGTTCAGACATTCATCAAACATAAATATTTGTTGAGTAAAATCCCTATACATTACTTTTAGTTATGAAGCAGTTTGGAATCATTTTATCTAATATTTTTGATAAATTGATAATACAGTCCTGAAACATATGAACACTACATAAATGTTGCTAAAATAACTAAAATAATAATAATAATAATAATAATGTTATGGAAAGATTACATTTAATAGATTAAATATTTTACATCCTTGATAAAACAAGCCTTTTGTGAAAATGTGTTAATATGAAATGATTATAAACAAATTACTCTTACTGTGAGTACATTTACTCAGCTTTTTAATCTGTTTAGTCATTCTAAAAACGAATGTTTTTTTTTTTTTAAATTCATTAATTATATTACTTTTTGCTTTAAGTTGTTCATGGGAAACTGACATAACCAGACAAGTCCTAAGTCAGCTGGTGTGGAATGATCCTGAAGTCTTTGAGCTTCGTTGACAAAAAAAAACATATCATTTTAAGTGTGACATTATGCGTAAAAAGTCACTTACAAAAAGTTTCAGACAATTAGTCCCAAGAAAGTTTTGAAACCTGCTGTGAACATAACACCCTTCAAGTATATGGGATTATTCCACCAATGCCTTTTAAGCATATGACTATGACTTTTTTAAACACGGCAGTGGCAGAACAACTTAACCGAGAACTGGCCTCAAGTCTGTATTTTCTTTGTAATATGAAAGACAGGCATTTTATGTTTTCCTTAAGACTGATATTTCACCTGCATAACCAGAAATTCAAAGAAGACATGATGAGAATTTCATTGGACCAATTGGAAGTAGATAGCGGAAGTGGAAGACTTGGTATTTCTGAAAAAGGTTTGTACAATTTATTTGCTTTTTCATAATTTGAATCAGTAAAAGTTAAAGAAATAGTTTTAATTATAATTGGCAGCAAGTGCAGTCTAGAAAGAGGGGGTAAATGAAGGCATGGAAATGATAGAGTTGCCCCAAGAAGAAGAGAACAAAAAGAGCTGCCAGCACTTTTCAGTTGGTCTTTTTCAAATAGACCAATAAAAGAGGTAAGTTAATTTTTTTGTTATATTAATAAAGTACGTTGTACAATACGTGCTTTTAGAAATGTTGTAATGTCTATAATGTTTAGGAAAAATTAGCAGTCCTTTTTGCTGAACAAAGGAGGAGCATCTAACCTTAATAAGGATTGGAAACTGCACCGTCAACCTTCATGATCTAAAGTGTTTGTGCCCCCCTGAAATAATGAATACCAAGAAGCAGTAATTAGGAAAAATCAGAATGCCTTGGCTGACGGATAACGTGAGTATTAATATCACAAGTGCTCTCTATACTTAACAGAAATCAACTCAAAAAATATTAATTGAGCTTGCTTTTCTCACAGGTAGTAGACACCAGACTTTCTCAGCTGGTTGAAGGAGCACAGAATATACATTTTTCTAACTTATATATTATTGTTGTGATTATGAATTTCTGCAGAATAAACAATTGAGGACCAGGACAAGGAATTGTTATGGTATATATTTTTTTCATTCCACCTTACAAATAAAGCATAAACTTTTGTTTCTGGATCTTGTTTGTTGGATATTATTTGGTACTGCTTTTTAACTACTTAGTATCACTGAGTAGGCTACACAGTGGAAATATGGGTAGCCTCATTGTTCTTAAGCTTTAATATTAACTAAAGATTTATAAATCCCTGCTGTCAACAAACATTAAATGTACTCATTTAAATGTGAAGTTTGTTTATTCTAATGTTTACTCAAAAGGATTGTCTTCAGAAATTATTTCAGAAGCTTGGTTTTGGACAAATTCATATGCTGCATCCACAACTAAGAGTTTTACTTTTATTATAATGGTCTTTATTCCCAGTAAGGCATTTCAGAACGTTTGGGACTTGAGCTCTTGGAATCAGTCAGATTCAGATAACTGTGGGGTATTTGTTTGCGCGGTAGGCACCTATCACGGATTGTTACATCATATGTACTATGTGAATATGCCACTCCAAATGTTTCCTTATGTTAAAATAGATGGCTGAATTGGAAGTGAGGAATATCAAAGCTGCAAATGAAACTGTTTCAGAAACAACTGCTTCACCTGCATGAATATTATGCAGCTTCATTAGCAGCAGAAGCTATTCTGCCTGTAAGTTGATGATTAGTTTATTTATATAACCAGCATCTTCAATTAAAATTCCATGCTCTGCCACCCAGTAATAATTTTTTAATCATTTTTTTATTACAGACACTTGCAACAGGTGACACAGTTTGCTTGGCTGGCAAAATGTATGCATGCACGTACCAGAGTATGTCTGGACAGAAAGGAGAGAGGTACATTCTACATACTCCTTAACACTTTATTTTAATTCAGATGTTTAGGTCAAATTTGTGTTTTGACTAATTTAATTTAATTGTGAACTTATTTAGATCCCTGTATCCAGATGTTTCTAAATTTACCTGGGTACAGTGTGACGTATGTGAAAACTGGCTTCATACAGACTGTGCAGGTGTACAGCAAGAAAACCTTCAGGATACAAGTTTTAAATGTGGATGTGACATACCTTCGCCTTACCCATATACAAAGTATGTGACCAATCTATGTTGTATTTTACAAATGACAAATTCTACAAACCAATTATACTGGCCAAAGCAGCCATTTAGTGAATTTACATATGTTTACTTCCAGTCTCCTCTCAGTCCTGAAAGAGAAGGGTTTGAGAGTCTTGATCAGTGATGAAGAAATCCAGGTAATTCTTCTTTGTTTTCTAATAAATATAATTTATTTTTCTTTTTTTTTTTATTTACTGCTGTGCCTTTGATGTACAGTTCTGTTGAGTTATGCTTGAGGAATATCTGAGTGCATAAAGAATTGCTCTGAGTGCAGGAGCAAAAATAAAATCATACCCAGTGTTCCTTTAATTCAGTTATTCCAAAATATGTTTTAAAAAGAAATATATTATGATAAGGTGCACTATATATGTGGATGTCCACTTTTAATTAGCAAATTCACCAAATATTAACATTCACAGGTGTTCAGTTGTGTGCAGACAGCTTGTAAAATCTCCATAGAAGAGTGGATAGGATAGATTCAAGAAATAAATGCATATCAGAATTGTTCTTTTGCTAATCATACAATTATATTTTCAATAGGAGTTACATAGACAACTATTCAGTGGCAAAAAGAAGTCAGGGCAAATGTTCCTGTGGAGCCATCCCAACAAATGTATGAAGCTTCGGACCATACTTAGACCTAGACTATCTAAATTTAGTACAGAACGGGTGAGACATATTAGGTTTTCTTACTTTTGCAAAATAAATCTTGTACAATTTAAAGTACTGTTTGTACATATTTATGTGTATATTTTTTCCAGATTGATGAGATGTATAAAATAATCCACACTGCTTTAGGCATGGACAAGAAGGACCTTGGAAGTGTTGACATTATTCTAGATGTTATGCTGCCAGAGGTAGGGAATTCAATAATGCTATAGTATGAATCATTACAATAGAATTGGTACCTTAACAACAATTGGATAAAATACTGCTAAATGTTATTATTAACGACTATTAATTTTATATTTACTACCACTGCAGGTGACTCTTAAAATATTGAACAAGCATGAAGGCTTCTATCGATACCAAAGAGAGGTGTCTCTTGCTACTCCAGGTGTCATTATTTGAATAAGAATGACAAAGGCTGCTTGATACATAAGCTTTATTGTAAAAGGTTATTCAAGTTTTATTTGTTACTTTTTGTTATATGTATATTGAGAGAAAATCCCAGTTTCGTGAGTTCTCATATCTAAGCTTTGGGATGAGATAGGCTGAAAATAATCACACCCCTGTGTAAGTCAGGGAATCCTTAATCAACAACGTTAGTTTGGAGGAGATCTGAGTTGGTCAAAAATTTTGTCTAAAAAACACAAAGGGTATTAGTATTTTTTTTAGTTAAAATCATGACCTCTTCAGATCTTTTTCAAACCCACACAGTGTGTCAGGGAGGTTCTGGCGAAGACAGTGGTGTGGTTATTTTCGCTCTACCACATCCCAAAGCTGAGATATGGGGATCTCTTCTAGTCCATAAAATGTATAACTGCATATATCAAGATGGCATTCCTATTTCCAGTGAAGCTAGGTAAACACATGAGTAGAGGGGTGCAATCAGAAAAGCCTCCTCAATCCAATATGTCCTACATTGAATTTGTATTTGGTCAGGGGGTCTCAGTTCTAATAAATTAAAGAAGATATAAAATGTGAGACTTAGGGATGTCAGAAGAAGCCTCATCATTGCAATATATTCAACACCAATAAACCTATTGAGAGAAAATCGAAGTTACATCAGTTCTCATATCTCAGCTTTGGGATGAGATAGGCTGAAAATAATCACACCCCTGTGTAAGTTAGGGCCTCCTTAATCAACAACTTGAGTTTGGAGGAAATCTGACTCTGTGAAAAATTTAGTCTAAATAAACACAAAGGAGTTTTTTTTAGACAAAATTTTTGACCGTCTCAGATTTTTTCCAAACTCATGATGTTGATTGAGCAGGTCCTGACTTACACAGGGGTGTGATTATTTTCAGCCTATCTCATCCCAAAGCTGAGATATGAGGACTAACGTAACTAGGATTTTCGCTCAGTATGTTTATTGGTGTTGAATATATTAGAATTAAATTTATGAGCTTGTTATACGTCCAATAAAGCAAAATACAGATGCAATGTAGGATATATTGGACTGACTAGGCTTTTCTGATCGCACCCTTCTACTCATGTGTTTACCTAGCTTCAATGGAAGTAGGAATCCCATCATGAAATTAATTTGCAGTTATACATTTTATGCAGCAAAACATGTCCCTATATCTCAGCTTTGGGATGTGGTAGGGCAACAATTACCACACCACTGTCTTCGTCAGGACCTCCCTGACACACGGTGTGGGTTTGAAGAAGATCTGAGGAGGTCACATTTTTCACCCAAAAAAACACTACCCCTTTGTGTTTTTTTAGACAAAATTTTTGACCGTCTCAGATTTCTTCCAAACTCACAATGTTGATTGAGCAGGTCCTGACTTACACAGGGGTGTGATTATTTTCAACCTATCTCATCCCAAAGCTGAGATATGAGGACTAACGTAACTGGGATTTTCTCTCAATAGGTTTATTGGTGTTGAATATTTTGGAATTAAATTTATGAACTTGTTATACGTCCAATAAAGCAAAATACAGATGCAATGTAGGTTATATTGGACTGACTAGGCTTTTCTGATCGCACCCTTCTACTCATGTGTTTACCTAGCTTCACTGGAAGTAAGAATCCCATCATGAAATTTAAAGTTATACATTTTATGCAGCACAACATGTCCCTAAATCTCAGCTTTGGGATGTGGTAGGGCAAAAATCACCACACCACTGTCTTCGTCAGGACCTCCCTGACACACGGTGTGGGTTTGAAGAAGATCTGAGGAGGTCACATTTTTCACCTAAAAAAAAAAACTAAGGGGTACCCCATTGTGGTTTTTTAGACTAAATTTTTGACCGTCTCAGACTTCTTCCAAACTCACGATGTTGATTGAGCAGGTCCTGACTTACACAGGGGTGTGATTATTTTTAGCCTATCTCATCCCAAAGCTGAGATATGAGGACTAACGTAACTGGGATTTTCTCTCAATAGGTTTGTTGGTGTTGAATATTTTGGAATTAAATTGATGAGCTTGTTATACGTCCAATAAAGCAAAATACAGATGCAGTGTAGGTTATATTAGATTGACTAGGCTTTTCTGATCACACCCTTCTACTCATGTGTTTACCTAGCTTCACTGAAAGTAAGAATCCCATCATGAAATTTATAGTTATACATTTTATGCAGCACAACATGATCCTATATCTCAGCTTTGGGATGTGGTAGGGCAACAATTACCACACCACTGTCTTCGTCAGGACCTCCCTGACACACGGTGTGGGTTTGAAGAAGATCTTAAGAGGTCACATTTTTCACCCAAAAAAAAACCACTAAGGGGTACCCCTTTGTGTTTTTTTAGACTAAATTTTTGACCGTCTCAGATTTCTTCCAAACTCACAATGTTGATTGAGCAGGTCCTGACTTACACAGGGGTGTGATTATTTTTTAGCCTATCTCATCCCAAAGCTGAGATATGAGGACTAACCTAACTGGGATTTTCTCTCAATAGGTTTATTGGTGTTGAATATATTGGAATTAAATTAATAAGCTTGTTATACGTCCAATAAAGCAAAATACAGATGCAATGTAGGATATATTGGACTGACTAGGCTTTTCTGATCGCACCCTTCTACTCATGTGTTTACCTAGCTTCACTGGAAGTAAGAATCCCATCATGAAATTTACAGTTATACATTTTATGCAGCACAACATGTGCCTATATCTCAGCTTTGGGATGTGGTAGGGCAACAATTACCACACCACTGTCTTCGTCAGGACCTCCTAGACACACGGTGTGGGTTTGAAGAAGATCTGAGGAGGTCACATTTTTCACCCAAAAAAACACTAAGGGGTACCCCATTGTGGTTTTTTAGACTAAATTTTTGACCGTCTCAGACTTCTTCCAAACTCACGATGTTGATTGAGCAGGTCCTGACTAACACAGGGGTGTGATTATTTTCAGCCTATCTCATCCCAAAGCTGAGATATGAGGACTAACGTAACTGGGATTTTCTCTCAAAAGGTTTATTGGTGTTGAATATATTGGAAATAAATTTATGAGCTTGTTATACGTCCAATAAAGCAAAATACAGATGCAATGTAGGATATATTGGACAGACTAGGCTTTTCTGATCGCACCCTTCTACTCGTATGTTTACCTAGCTTCACTGCGAGTAGGAATCCCATCATGAAATTTACAGTTATACATTTTATGCAGCACAACATGTGCCTATATCTCAGCTTTGGGATGTGGTAGAGCAACAATTACCACACCACTGTCATCGTCAGGACCTCCCTGACACACGGTGTGGGTTTGAAGAAGATTTGAGGAGGTCACATTTTTCACCTAAAAAAAAAAAACACTAAGGGGTACCCCTTTGTGTTTTTTTTAGACTAACTTTTTAACCGTCTCAGATTTCTTCCAAACTCACAATGTTGATTGAGCAGGTCCTGACTTACACAGGGGTGTGATTATTTTTTAGCCTATCTCATCCCAAAGCTGACATATGAGGACTAACGTAACTGGGATTTTCTCTCAATAGGTTTATTGGTGTTGAATATATTGGAATTAAATTTATAAGCTTGTTATACGTCCAATAAAGCAAATTACAGATGCAATGTAGGATATATTGGACGGACTAGGCTTTTCTGATCGCACCCTTCTACTCATGTGTTTACCTAGCTTCACTGGAAGTAAGAAACCCATCATGAAATTTACAGTTATACATTTTATGCAGCACAACATGTCCCTAT
Source organism: Hoplias malabaricus (assembly GCF_029633855.1). Lineage (NCBI taxonomy): Eukaryota > Metazoa > Chordata > Actinopteri > Characiformes > Erythrinidae > Hoplias > Hoplias malabaricus. Next base: position 48,332 of record NW_027101196.1, read on the forward strand.
ATCTCAGCTTTGGGATGTGGTAGAGCAACAATTACCACACCACTGTAATCGTCAGGACCTCCCTGACACACGGTGTGGGTTTGAAGAAGATTTGAGGAGGTCACATTTTTCACCTAAAAAAAAAAAACACTAAGGGGTACCCCTTTGTGTTTTTTTTAGACTAACTTTTTAACCGTCTCAGATTTCTTCCAAACTCACGATGTTGATTGAGCAGGTCCTGACTTACACAGGGGTGTGATTATTTTCAGCCTATCTCATCCCAAAGCTGAGATATGAGGACTAACGTAACTGGGATTTTCTCTCAAAAGGTTTATTGGTGTTGAATATATTGGAATTAAATTTATGAGCTTGTTATACGTCCAATAAAGCAAAATACAGATGCAATGTAGGTTATATTGTACTGACTAGGCTTTTCTGATCGCACCCTTCTACTCATGTATTTACCTAGCTTCACTGGAAGTAGGAATCCCATCATGAAATTTACAGTTATACATTTTATGCAGCACAACATGTCCCTATATCTCAGCTTTGGGATGTGGTAGGGCAACAATTACCACACCACTGTCTTCGTCAGGACCTCCCAGACACACGGTGTGGGTTTGAAGAAGATCTGAGGAGGTCACATTTTTCACCCAAAAAAACACTAAGGGGTACCCCATTGTGGTTTTTTAGACTAAATTTTTGACCGTCTCAGACTTCTTCCAAACTCACGATGTTGATTGAGCAGGTCCTGACTTACACAGGGGTGTGATTATTTTCAGCCTGTCTCATCCCAAAGCTGAGATATGAGGACTTACGTAACTGGGGTTTTCTCTCAATAGGTTTATTGGTGTTGAATATATTGGAATTAAATTCATGAACTTGTTATACGTCCAATAAAGCAAAATACAGATGCAATGTAGGATATATTGGACTGACTAGGCTTTTCTGATCGCACCCTTCTACTCATGTGTTTACCTAGCTTCACTGGAAGTAAAAATCCCATCATGAAATTTACAGTTATACATTTTATGCAGCACAACATGTCCCTATATCTCAGCTTTGGGATGTGGTAGGGCAACAATTACCACACCACTGTCTTCGTCAGGACCTCCCTGACACACAGTGTGGGTTTGAAGAAGATCTGAGGAGGTCACATTTTTCACCGTCTCAGATTTCTTCCAAACTCACGATGTTGATTAAGCAGGTCCTGACTTACACAGGGGTGTGATTATTTTCAGCCTATCTCATCCCAAAGCTGAGATATGAGGACTTACGTAACTAGGATTTTCTCTCAATAGGTTTATTGGTGTTTAATATATTGGAATTAAATTCATGAACTTGTTATACGTCCAATAAAGCAAAATACAGATGCAATGTAGGATATATTGGACTGACTAGGCTTTTCTGATCACACCCTTCTACTCATGTGTTTACCTAGCTTCACTGGAAGTAGGAATCCCATCATGAAATTTACAGTTATACATTTTATGCAGCACAACATGTCCCTATATCTCAGGTTTGGGATGTGGTAGGGCAAAAATTACCACACCACTGTCTTCGTCAGGACCTCCCTGACACACGGTGTGGGTTTGAAGAAGATTTGAGGAGGTCACATATTTCACCCAAAAAACACTAAGGGGTAACCCTTTGTGGTTTTTTAGACTAAATTTTTGACCGTCTCAGATTTCTTCCAAACTCACGATGTTTATTGAGTAAGTTCTGACTTACACAGGGGTGTGATTATTTTCAGCCTATCTCATCCCAAAGCTGAGATATGAGGACTTACGTAACTGGGATTTTCTCTCAATAGGTTTATTGGTGTTGAATATATTGGAATTAAATTAATAAGCTTGTTATACGTCCAATAAAGCAAAATACAGATGCAATGTAGGATATATTGGACTGACTAGGCTTTTCTGATCGCACCCTTCTACTCATGCGTTTATCTAGCTTCACTGGAAGTAAGAATCCCATCATGAAATTTACAGTTATACATTTTATGCAGCACAACATGTCCCTATATCTCAGCTTTGGGATGTGGTAGGGCAACAATTACCACACCACTGTCTTCGTCAGGACCTCCCTGACACACGGTGTGGGTTTGAAGAAGATCTGAGGAGGTCACATTTTTCACCCAAAAAAACACTAAGGGGTACCCCTTTGTGTTTTTTTAGACTAAATCTTTGACCGTCTCAGATTTCTTCCAAACTCACGATGCTGATTAAGCAGGTCCTGACTCACACAGGGGTGTGATTATTTTCAGCCTATCTCATCCCAAAGCTGAGATATGAGGACTAACGTAACTGGGATTTTCTCTCAATAGGTTTATTGGTGTTGAATATATTGGAATTAAATTTATGAGCTTGTTATACATCCAATAAAGCAAAATACAGATGCAATGTAGGTTATATTGGACTGACTAGGCTTTTCTGATCGCACCCTTCTACTCATGTATTTACCTAGCTTCACTGGAAGTAGGAATCCCATCATGAAATTTACAGTTATACATTTTATGCAGCACAAAATGTCCCTATATCTCAGCTTTGGGATGTGGTAGGGCAACAATTACCACACCACTGTCTTCGTCAGGACCTCCCAGACACACGGTGTGGGTTTGAAGAAGATCTGAGGAGGTCACATTTTTCACCCAAAAAAACACTAAGGGGTACCCCATTGTGGTTTTTTAGACTAAATTTTTGACCGTCTCAGACTTCTTCCAAACTCACGATGTTGATTGAGCAGGTCCTGACTTACACAGGGGTGTGATTATTTTCAGCCTGTCTCATCCCAAAGCTGAGATATGAGGACTTACGTAACTGGGGTTTTCTCTCAATAGGTTTATTGGTGTTGAATATATTGGAATTAAATTCATGAACTTGTTATACGTCCAATAAAGCAAAATACAGATGCAATGTAGGATATATTGGACTGACTAGGCTTTTCTGATCGCACCCTTCTACTCATGTGTTTACCTAGCTTCACTGGAAGTAAAAATCCCATCATGAAATTTACAGTTATACATTTTATGCAGCACAACATGTCCCTATATCTCAGCTTTGGGATGTGGTAGGGCAACAATTACCACACCACTGTCTTCGTCAGGACCTCCCTGACACACGGTGTGGGTTTGAAGAAGATCTGAGGAGGTCACATTTTTCACCGTCTCAGATTTCTTCCAAACTCACGATGTTGATTAAGCAGGTCCTGACTTACACAGGGGTGTGATTATTTTCAGCCTGTCTCATCCCAAAGCTGAGATATGAGGACTTACGTAACTAGGATTTTCTCTCAATTGGTTTATTGGTGTTGAATATATTGGAATTAAATTCATGAACTTGTTATACGTCCAATAAAGCAAAATACAGATGCAATGTAGGATATATTGGACTGACTAGGCTTTTCTGATCACACCCTTTTACTCATGTGTTTACCTAGCTTCACTGGAAGTAGGAATCCCATCATGAAATTTACAGTTATACATTTTATGCAGCACAACATGTCCCTATATCTCAGCTTTGGGATGTGGTAGGGCAACAATTACCACACCACTGTCTTCGTCAGGACCTCCCTGACACACGGTGTGGGTTTGAAGAAGATTTGAGGAGGTCACATTTTTCACCCAAAAAAACACTAAGGGGTACCCCTTTGTGTTTTTTTAGACTAAATCTTTGACCGTCTCAGATTTCTTCCAAACTCACGATGCTGATTAAGCAGGTCCTGACTCACAAAGGGGTGTGATTATTTTCAGCCTATCTCATCCCAAAGCTGAGATATGAGGACTAACGTAACTGGGATTTTCTCTCAATAGGTTTATTGATGTTGAATATATTGAAATTAAATGTATTAGCTTGTTATACGTCCAATAAAGCAAAATACAGATGCAATGTAGGTTATATTGGACTGACTAGGCTTTTCTGATCACACCCTTCTACTCATGTGTTTACCTAGCTTCACTGCAAGTAGGAGTCCCATCATGAAATTTACAGTTATACATTTTATGCAGCACAACATGTCCCTATATCTCAGCTTTGGGATGTGGTAGGGCAACAATTACCACACCACTGTCTTCGTCAGGACCTCCCTGACACACGGTGTGGGTTTGAAGAAGATCTGAGGAGGTCACATTTTTGACCGTCTCAGATTTCTTCCAAACTCACAATGTTGATTGAGCAGGTCCTGACTTACACAGGGGTGTGATTATTTCCAGCCTATCTCATCCCAAAGCTGAGATATGAGGACTTACGTAACTGGGATTTTCTCTCAATAGGTTTATTGGTGTTGAATATATTGGAATTAAATTCATGAACTTGTTATACGTCCAATAAAGCAAAATACAGATGCAATGTAGGATATATTGGACTGACTAGGCTTTTCTGATCACACCCTTCTACTCATGTGTTTACCTAGCTTCACTGGAAGTAGGAATCCCATCATGAAATTTACAGTTATACATTTTATGCAGCACAACATGTCCCTATATCTCAGCTTTGGGATGTGGTAGGGCAACAATTACCACACCACTGTCTTCGTCAGGACCTCCCTGACACACGGTGTGGGTTTGAAGAAGATTTGAGGAGGTCACATATTTCACCCAAAAAACACTAAGGGGTAACCCTTTGTGGTTTTTTAGACTAAATTTTTGACCATCTCAGATTTCTTCCAAACTCACGATGTTGATTGAGCAGGTCCTGACTTACACAGGGGTGTGATTATTTTCAGCCTATCTCATCCCAAAGCTGAGATATGAGGACTTACGTAACTGGGATTTTCTCTCAATAGGTTTATTGGTGTTGAATATATTGGAATTAAATTTATGAACTTGTTATACGTCCAATAAAGCAAAATACAGATGCAGTGTAGAGTATATTGGACTGACTAGGCTTTTCTTATCTCACCCTTCTACTCATGGGTTTACCTAGCTTCACTGGAAGTAGGAATCCCATCATGAAATTTACAGTTATACATTTTATGCAGCACAACATGTCCCTATATCTCAGCTTTGGGATGTGGTAGGGCAACAATTACCACACCATTGTCTTCGTCAGGACCTCTCTGACACACGGTGTGGGTTTGAAGAAGATCTTAAGAGGTCACATTTTTCACCCAAAAAAAACCCACTAGACTAAATTTTTGACCGTCTCAGATTTCTTCCAAACTCACGATGTTGATTAAGCAGGTCCTGACGTATACAGGGGTGTGATTATTTTCAGCCTATCTCATACCAAAGCTGAGATATGAGGACTTACGGAACTGTGATTTTCTCTCAATAGGTTTATTGGTGTTGAATATATTGGAATTAAATTTATGAACTTGTTATATGTCCAATAAAGCAAAATACAGATGCAGTGTAGAGTATATTGGACTGACTAGGCTTTTCTTATCTCACCCTTCTACTCATGGGTTTACCTAGCTTCACTGGAAGTAGGAATCCCATCATGAAATTTACAGCTATACATTTTATGCAGCACAACATGTCCCTATATCTCAGCTTTGGGATGTGGTAGGGCAAAAATTACCACACCACTCTCTTCGTCAGGACCTCCCTGACAGATCTGAGGAGGTCACTTTTTTCACGCAAAAAACCAATAAGGAGTACCCCTTTGTGTTTTTTTAGACTAAATTTTTGACCATCTCAGATTTCTTCCAAACTCACAATGTTGATTGAGCAGGCCTTGACTTACACAGGGGTGTGATTATTTCCAGCCTATCTCATCCCAAAGCTGAGATATGAGGACTAACGTAACTGGGATTTTCTCTCAATAGGTTTATTGGTGTTGAATATATTGGAATTAAATTTATGAGCTTGTTATACGTCCAATAAAGCAAAATACAGATGCAGTGTAGGTTATATTGGACTGACTAGGCTTTTCTGATCGCACCCTTCTACTCATGCGTTTACCTAGCTTCACTGGAAGTAAGAATCCCATCATGAAACTTACAGTTATACATTTTATGCAGCACAACATGTCCCTATATCTCAGCTTTGGGATGTGGTAGGGCAACAATTACCACACCATTGTCTTCGTCAGGACCTCTCTGACACACGGTGTGGGTTTGAAGAAGATCTTAAGAGGTCACATTTTTCACCCAAAAAAAACCCACTAAGGGGTACCCCTTTGTGTTTTTTTAGACTAACTTTTTAACCGTCTCAGATTTCTTCCAAACTCATGATGTTGATTGAGCAGGTTCTGACTTACACAGGGGTGTGATTATTTTCAGCCTGTCTCATCCCAAAGCTGAGATATGAGGACTAATGTAACTGGGATTTTCTCTCAATAGGTTTATTGGTGTTGAATATATTGGAATTAAATTGATGAGCTTGTTATACGTCCAATAAAGCAAAATACAGATGCAATGTAGGTTATATTGGACTGACTAGGCTTTTCTGATCGCACCCTTCTACTCGTGTGTTTACCTAGCTTCACTGGAAGTAGGAATCCCATCATGAAATTTACAGTTATACATTTTATGCAGCACAACATGTCCCTATATCTCAGCTTTGGGATGTGGTAGGGCAAAAAATCCCACACCACTCTCGTCGTCAGGACCTCCCTGATACACGGTGTGAGTTTGAAGAAGATCTGAGGAGGTCACATTTTTCACCCAAAAAACCACTAAGGGGTACCCCTTTGTGTTTTTTTAGACAAAATTTTTGACCATCTCAGATTTCTTCCAAACTCACGATGTTGATTAAGCAGGTCCTGACTTACACAGGGGTGTGATTATTTTCAGCCTATCTAATCCCAAAGCTGAGAATTGAGGACTTACGTAACTGTGATTTTCTCTCAATTGGTTTATTGGTGTTGAATATATTGGAATTAAATTTATGAACTTGTTATACGTCCAATAAAGCACAATACAGATGCAGTGTAGAGTATATTGGACTGACTAGGCTTTTCTTATCTCAACCTTCTACTCGTATGTTTACCTAGCTTCACTGCGAGTAGGAATCCCATCATGAAATTTACAGTTATACAATTTATGCAGCACAACATGTGCCAACACTTTATTGGTGTTGAATATATTGGAATTAAATTTATGAGCTTGTTATACGTCCAATAAAGCAAAATACAGATGCAGTATAGAGTATATTGGACTGACTAGGCTTTTCTTATCTCACCCTTCTACTCATGGGTTTACCTAGCTTCACTGGAAGTAGGAGTCCCATCATGAAATTTACAGTTATACAGTTTATGCAGCACAACATGTCCCTATATCTCAGCTTTGGGATGTGGTAGGGCAACAATTACCACACCATTGTCTTCGTCAGGACCTCTCTGACACACGGTGTGGGTTTGAAGAAGATCTTAAGAGGTCACATTTTTCACCCAAAAAAAACCCACTAGACTAAATTTTTGACCGTCTCAGATTTCTTCCAAACTCACGATGTTGATTAAGCAGGTCCTGACGTATACAGGGGTGTGATTATTTCCAGCCTATCTCATCCCAAAGCTGAGATATGAGGACTAACGTAACTGGGATTTTCTCTCAATAGGTTTATTGGTGTTGAATATATTGGAATTAAATTTATGAGCTTGTTATACGTCCAATAAAGCAAAATACAGATGCAGTGTAGGTTATATTGGACTGACTAGGCTTTTCTGATCGCACCCTTCTACTCATGTGTTTACCTAGCTTCACTGGAAGTAAGAATCCCATCATGAAATTTACAGTTATACATTTTATGCAGCACAACATGTCCCTATATCTCAGCTTTGGGATGTGGTAGGGCAACAATTACCACACCACTGTCTTCGTCAGGACCTCCCTGAGATACGGTGTGGGTTTGAAGAAGATCTGAGGAGGTCACATTTTTCACCCAAAAAAAACCCACTAAGGGGTACCCCTTTGTGTTTTTTTAGACTAACTTTTTAACCGTCTCAGATTTCTTCCAAACTCATGATGTTGATTGAGCAGGTTCTGACTTACACAGGGGTGTGATTATTTTCAGCCTGTCTCATCCCAAAGCTGAGATATGAGGACTAACGTAACTGGGATTTTCTCTCAATAGGTTTATTGGTGTTGAATATATTGGAATTAAATTGATGAGCTTGTTATACGTCCAATAAAGCAAAATACAGATGCAATGTAGGTTATATTGGACTGACTAGGCTTTTCTGATCGCACCCTTCTACTCGTGTGTTTACCTAGCTTCACTGGAAGTAGGAATCCCATCATGAAATTTACAGTTATACATTTTATGCAGCACAACATGTCCCTATATCTCAGCTTTGGGATGTGGTAGGGCAAAAATTACCACACCACTCTCGTCGTCAGGACCTCCCTGATACACGGTGTGAGTTTGAAGAAGATCTGAGGAGGATACTTCTTTTCACGCAAAAAACCACTAAGGGGTACCCGTTTGTGTTTTTTTAGATTAAATTTTTGACCGTCTCAGATTTCTTCCAAACTCACGATGTTGATTAAGCAGGTCCTGACTTACACAGGGGTGTGATTATTTTCAGCCTATCTAATCCCAAAGCTGAGAATTGAGGACTTACGTAACTGTGATTTTCTCTCAATTGGTTTATTGGTGTTGAATATATTGGAATTAAATTTATGAACTTGTTATACGTCCAATAAAGCACAATACAGATGCAGTGTAGAGTATATTGGACTGACTAGGCTTTTCTTATCTCAACCTTCTACTCGTGTGTTTACCTAGCTTCACTGCGAGTAGGAATCCCATCATGAAATTTACAGTTATACAATTTATGCAGCACAACATGTGCCTATATCTCAGCTTTGGGATGTGGTAGAGCAACAATTACCACACCACTGTCATCATCAGGACCTCCCTGACACACGGTGTGGGGTTGAAGAAGATCTTAGGAGGTCACATTTTTCACCTAAAAAAAAAACACTAAGGGGTACCCCTTTGTGTTTTTTTTAGACTAACTTTTTAACCGTCTCAGATTTCTTCCAAACTCATGATGTTGA
>NW_027101197.1:0-32500 GCF_029633855.1 Hoplias malabaricus
TCATTCAAGAATAAAGATTACTGGAGGTTTTCTTTTAAAAAATATTTTTAATTGACTTAAATGTGGAATTAATTTTATTTTTGGGTAACTTTATGTATTTAGATAGGCTGATGTGCTCTGTGATGTAATGGAATTTGATTAAAATAAACCAGAAGTACTACTGAATAATAATTCTTTGTTGTGCTTACTTTATTTTTCTAAGGCAATCGGTTTCCTAAATTCTATTAAGTAAACAGGACTCTTGTGGAATTATGTTAACTTGGGTAACATAAGTTGGCAGTACTTAAAAATGGCAACTTGCATCTATGTACTACTTAATGTCAGAACAACTCATATCAATTAAGTAAATACAGTTGCGTTTTAAGTACACTTAAATGATAGACATTAAGTTAACATAACTTCAAAATAATAGTTATATTTACTTAACTATTTCAAGGCAACCGGATTCCTAAATTCCTTTAAGTAAGATCAACTTATCACATTTTACAGTGCAAAGAAAAACCTCAGCGAGAGCCCGCAGGACGTACAAAACACTCAGCAAGAGGGTGCAGCACGCACAAAACCCTCAGCGAGAGCGCGCAGCACGCACAAAACACACAGAGAGAGAGCGCAGTTTGCACAAAATACTCAGAGAGACCGCAAAGCTCGCAAAAAAAACCTCAGACAGATCGCACAGCACGCACAAGATACTCAGAGAGATCGCAAAGCAAAAAAAACCTCAGAGAGAGCGCACAGTTTGCACAAAACACACAGAGAGATCGCAAAGCTCGCAAAAAAACCTCAGAGAGATCGCAAAGCTCACAAGAAACGCCTCAGACAGATCGCCAGCACCCACAAAACACTCAGAGAGATCACAAAGCTCGCAAGAAAAGCCTCAGAGAGATCGAGCAGCACGCAAAAAACACTCAGAGAGATTGCAAAGCTCATAAAAAAAACCTCAGAGAGAGCCCGCAGCCCGCACAAAACACTCAGAGAGATCACAAAGCTCACAAAAAAACCTCAGAGAGATCGCAAAGCTCGCAAGAAAAACCTCAGAGAGATCGCAAAGCTCGAAAGAAAAACCTCAAACAGATCGCGCAGCATGCACAAAACACACAGAGAGATCGCAAAGCTCACAAGAAAAGCCTCAGAGAGATCGCAAAGCTCACAAAAAAACCTCAGAGAGATCGCAAAGCTCGCAAGAAAAACCTCAGAGAGATTGCGCAGCATGCACAAAACCCACAGAGAGATCGCAAAGCTCACAAAAAAAACTCAGAGAGAGCGCGCAGCACGCACAAGATACTCAGAGATCGCAAAGCTCACAAAAAAAAACCTCAGACAGATCGCGCAGCACGCACAAAACACACAGAGAGATCGCAAAGCTCACAAGAAAAGCCTCAGAGAGATCGCAAAGCTCACAAAAAAACCTCAGAGAGATCGCAAAGCTCACAAAAAAACCTCAGAGAGATCGCAAAGCTCGCAAGAAAAACCTCAGAGAGATCGCAAAGCTCGCAAGAAAAACCTCAGAGAGATCGCAAAGCTCGCAAGAAAAACCTCAGAGAGATCGCAAAGCTCGCAAGAAAAATCTCAGACAGATCGCGCAGCATGCACAAAACACACAGAGAGATCGCAAAGCTCATAAGAAAAGCCTCAGAGAGATCGCAAAGCTCACAAAAAACCTCAGAGAGATCGCAAAGCTCGCAAGAAAAACCTCAGACAGATCGCGCAGCATGCACAAAACCCACAGAGAGATCGCAAAGCTCACAAAAAAAAATCAGAGAGAGCGCGCAGCATGCACAAGATACTCAGAGATCGCAAAGCTCACAAAAAAAAACCTCAGACAGATCGCGCAGCACGCACAATACATTCAGAAAGATCGCAAAGCTCACAAAAAAAACCTCAGACAGATCGCGCAGCACGCACAAAACACACAGAGAGATCGCAAAGCTCACAAAAAAACCTCAGAGAGATCGCGCAGCCCGCACAAAACACACAGAGAGATCGCAAAGCTCACAAGAAAAGCCTCAGAGAGATCGCAAAGCTCACAAAAAAACCTCAGAGAGATCGCAAAGCTCGCAAGAAAAACCTCAGAGAGATCGCGCAGCATGCACAAAACCCACAGAGAGATCGCAAAGCTCACAAAAAAAACTCAGAGAGAGCGCGCAGCATGCACAAAACACACAGAGAGATCGCAAAGCTCACAAAAAAAACCTCAGACAGATCGCGCAGCATGCACAAAACACAGAGAGATCGCAAACCTCGCAAGAAACGCCTCAGAGAGATCGCAAAGCTCACAAAAAAACCTCAGAGAGATCGCAAAGCTCGCAAGAAAAACCTCAGAGAGATTGCGCAGCATGCACAAAACCCACAGAGAGATCGCAAAGCTCACAAAAAAAACTCAGAGAGAGCGCGCAGCACGCACAAGATACTCAGAGATCGCAAAGCTCACAAAAAAAAACCTCAGACAGATCGCGCAGCACGCACAAAACACACAGAGAGATCGCAAAGCTCACAAGAAAAGCCTCAGAGAGATCGCAAAGCTCACAAAAAAACCTCAGAGAGAGCGAGCAGCCCGCACAAAACACTCAGAGAAATCGCAAAGCTCACAAAAAAACCTCAGAAAGATCGCAAAGCTCACAAAAAAAACCTCAGACAGATCGCGCAGCACGCACAAAACACACAGAGAGATCGCAAAGCTCACAAAAAAAAACTCAGACAGATCGCGCAGCACGCACAAAACACATAGAGATCGCAAAGCTCGCAAAAAAACCTCAGAGATCGCAAAGCTCGCAAAAAAACCTCAGACAGATCGCGCAGCACCCATAAAACACTCAGAGAGATAGCAAAGCTCGCAAGAAAAGCCTCAGAGAGATCGAGCAGCACGCACAAAACACACAGAGAGATCGCAAAGCTCACAAAAAAACCTCAGAGAGATTGCGCAGCCCGCACAAAACACTCAGAGAGATCGCAAAGCTCACAAAAAAACCTCAGAGAGATCGCAAAGCTCGCAAGAAAAACCTCAGAGAGATCGCAAAGCTCGCAAGAAAAACCTCAGACAGATCGCGCAGCATGCACAAAACACACAGAGAGATCGCAAAGCTCGCAAAAAAAACCTCAGACAAATCGCGCAGCATGCACAAAACCCTCAGAGAGATCGCAAAGCTCACAAAAAAAACTCAGACAGATCGAGCAGCATGCACAAAACACACAGAGAGATCGCAAAGCTCACAAAAAAAACCTCAGACAGATCGCGCAGCATGCACAAAACACAGAGAGATCGCAAACCTCGCAAGAAACGCCTCAGAGAGATCGCGCAGCACGCACAGAACACACAGAGAGATCGCAAAGCTCGCAAAAAAACACTCAGAGAGATCGCAAAGCTCACAAAAAAACCTCAGACAGATCGCGCAGCACCCACAAAACACTCAGAGAGATCGCAAAGCTCGCAAGAAAAGCCTCAGAGAGATCGAACATCACGCAAAAAACACTCAGAGAGATCGCAAAGCTCACAAAAAAAACCTCAGACAGATCGCGCAGCACGCACAAAACACTCAGAGAGATCACAAAGCTCACAAAAAAAACATCAGAGAGATGGCGCAGCATGCACAAAACACAGAGAGATCGCAAAGCTCACAAAAAAAAAACATCAGAGAGATGGCGCAGCACGCACAAAACACACAGAGAGATTGCAAAGCTCACAAGAAAAGCCTCAGAGAGATCGCAAAGCTCACAAAAAAACCTCAGAGAGATCGCAAAGCTCGCAAGAAAAACCTCAGAGAGATCGCAAAGCTCGCAAGAAAAACCTCAGACAGATCGCGCAGCATGCACAAAACACACAGAGAGATCGCAAAGCTCACAAGAAAAGCCTCAGAGAGATCGCAAAGCTCACAAAAAAACCTCAGAGAGATCGCGCAGCATGCACAAAACCCACAGAGAGATCGCAAAGCTCACAAAAAAAACTCAGAGAGAGCGCGCAGCACGCACAAGATACTCAGAGATCGCAAAGCTCACAAAAAAAAACCTCAGACAGATCGCGCAGCACGCACAAAACACTCAGAGAGATCGCAAAGCTCGCAAAAAAAACCTCAGACAGATCGCGCAGCATGCACAAAACCCTCAGAGAGATCGCAAAGCTCACAAAAAAAACCTCAGACAGATCGCGCAGCATGCACAAAACACACAGAGAGATCGCAAAGCTCACAAAAAAAAACATCAGAGAGATGGCGCAGCATGCACAAAACACACAGAGATCGCAAAGCTCACAAAAAAAAACCTCAGACAGATCGCAGCACGCACAAAACACTCAGAGAGATCGCAAAGCTCACAAAAAAAACCTCAGACAGATCGCGCAGCATGCACAAAACACAGAGAGATCGCAAAGCTCGCAAGAAACGCCTCAGAGAGATCGCGCAGCACGCACAAAACACACAGAGAGATCGCAAAGCTCGCAAAAAAACACTCAGAGAGATCGCAAAGCTCACAAAAAAACCTCAGACAGATCGCGCAGCACCCACAAAACACTCAGAGAGATCGCAAAGCTCGCAAGAAAAGCCTCAGAGAGATCGAACATCACGCAAAAAACACTCAGAGAGATCGCAAAGCTCACAAAAAAAAAACATCAGAGAGATGGCGCAGCACGCACAAAACACTCAGAGAGATCGCAAAGCTCACAAGAAAACCTCAGAGAGATCTCGCAGCACGCACAAAACACACAGAGAGATCGCAAAGCTCACAAAAAAAACCTCAGACAGATCGCGCAGCACGCACAAAACACACAGAGAGATCACAAAGCTCACAAAAAAAACATCAGAGAGATGGCGCAGCATGCACAAAACACACAGAGAGATTGCAAAGCTCACAAAAAAAAAAACATCAGAGAGATGGCGCAGCACGCACAAAACACTCAGAGAGATCGCAAAGCTCACAAAAAAAAAAACATCAGAGAGATGGCGCAGCACGCACAAAACACACAGAGAGATTGCAAAGCTCACAAGAAAAGCCTCAGAGAGATCGCAAAGCTCACAAAAAAACCTCAGAGAGATCGCAAAGCTCGCAAGAAAAACCTCAGAGAGATCGCAAAGCTCGCAAGAAAAACCTCAGACAGATCGCGCAGCATGCACAAAACACACAGAGAGATCGCAAAGCTCACAAGAAAAGCCTCAGAGAGATCGCAAAGCTCACAAAAAAACCTCAGAGAGATCGCGCAGCATGCACAAAACCCACAGAGAGATCGCAAAGCTCACAAAAAAAACTCAGAGAGAGCGCGCAGCACGCACAAGATACTCAGAGATCGCAAAGCTCACAAAAAAAACTCAGAGAGAGCGCGCAGCACGCACAAGATACTCAGAGATCGCAAAGCTCACAAAAAAAAACCTCAGACAGATCGCGCAGCACGCACAAAACACTCAGAGAGATCGCAAAGCTCGCAAAAAAAACCTCAGACAGATCGCGCAGCATGCACAAAACCCTCAGAGAGATCGCAAAGCTCACAAAAAAAACCTCAGACAGATCGCGCAGCATGCACAAAACACACAGAGAGATCGCAAAGCTCACAAAAAAAAACATCAGAGAGATGGCGCAGCATGCACAAAACACACAGAGATCGCAAAGCTCACAAAAAAAAACCTCAGACAGATCGCAGCACGCACAAAACACTCAGAGAGATCGCAAAGCTCACAAAAAAAACCTCAGACAGATCGCGCAGCATGCACAAAACACACAGAGAGATCGCAAAGCTCACAAAAAAAAACATCAGAGAGATGGCGCAGCACGCACAAAACACACAGAGAGATCGCAAAGCTCACAAAAAAACCTCAGAGAGAGCGCGCAGCCCGCACAAAACACTCAGAGAGATCGCAAAGCTCACAAAAAAACCTCAGAGAGATCGCAAAGCTCGCAAGAAAAACCTCAGAGAGATCGCAAAGCTCGCAAGAAAAACCTCAGACAGATCGCGCAGCATGCACAAAACACACAGAGAGATCGCAAAGCTCACAAGAAAAGCCTCAGAGAGATCGCAAAGCTCACAAAAAAACCTCAGAGAGATCGCAAAGCTCGCAAGAAAAACCTCAGAGAGATCGCGCAGCATGCACAAAACCCACAGAGAGATCGCAAAGCTCACAAAAAAAACTCAGAGAGAGCGCGCAGCACGCACAAGATACTCAGAGAGATCGCAAAGCTCGCAAAAAAAACCTCAGACAGATCGAGCAGCATGCACAAAACACACAGAGAGATCGCAAAGCTCACAAAAAAAACCTCAGAGAGATCGAACATCACGCAAAAAACACTCAGAGAGATCGCAAAGCTCACAAAAAAAAAACATCAGAGAGATGGCGCAGCACGCACAAAACACTCAGAGAGATCGCAAAGCTCACAAGAAAACCTCAGAGAGATCTCGCAGCACGCACAAAACACACAGAGAGATCGCAAAGCTCACAAAAAAAACCTCAGACAGATCGCGCAGCACGCACAAAACACACAGAGAGATCACAAAGCTCACAAAAAAAACATCAGAGAGATGGCGCAGCATGCACAAAACACACAGAGAGATTGCAAAGCTCACAAAAAAAAAAACATCAGAGAGATGGCGCAGCACGCACAAAACACTCAGAGAGATCGCAAAGCTCACAAAAAAAAAAACATCAGAGAGATGGCGCAGCACGCACAAAACACACAGAGAGATTGCAAAGCTCACAAGAAAAGCCTCAGAGAGATCGCAAAGCTCACAAAAAAACCTCAGAGAGATCGCAAAGCTCGCAAGAAAAACCTCAGAGAGATCGCAAAGCTCGCAAGAAAAACCTCAGACAGATCGCGCAGCATGCACAAAACACACAGAGAGATCGCAAAGCTCACAAAAAAACTCAGAGAGATGGCAAAGCTCACAAAAAAACCTCAGAGAGAGCGCGCAGCATGCACAAAACACTCAGAGAGATCGCAAAGCTCGCAAGAAAAGCCTCAGAGAGATCGCAAAGCTCACAAAAAAACCTCAGAGAGATCGCAAAGCACGCAAGAAAAACCTCAGAGAGATCGCGCAGCGCACACAAAACACACAGAGACATCGCAAAGCTCACAAAAAAAACCTCAGACAGATCTCGCAGCATGCACAAAACACTCAAAGAGATCGCAAAGCTCGCAAGAAAAGCCTCAGAGATCTCGCAGCAGGCACAAAATACTCAGCGAGAGCGTGCAGCGCGCACAAAACACTCAGCAAGAGCGCGCAGTTTGCACAAAACACTCAGCGAGAGATCGCAAAGCTCACAAAAAAAACTCTCAGCCAGAGTGCGCAGCGCGCACAAAACACTCAGAGAGAGATCGCAGTTAGCACAAAACACTCAGAGAGAGCTCGCAGCACCCACAAAACGCTCAGAGATTCTCATTCTATTCAATGACAGGAATAAATTTGAAGTGGGATAGTGAGATTGGGTCCCAATTTGTCAATATAGGCCCCAATTTTGGCCCCAAAGTCAAAGTTTTCGAAATTGGATCCCACTTCCAATTTATTTTACTATATTGGAATATATTGGAAGTGGTATCCCATTTCCAGTTTATTTGACTTGGCTGAAATAGACTGGAATTGGGATCCCACTTCCAATTCATTTCAGCCAAGTCATGTACGTGTTTCATGGGATCCCACTTCCAATTTATTTCAGCCAAGTCATGTACATGTTCCATGGGATCCCACTTCCAATTTATTTGACTTGAATGAAATCAATTGGAAATGGGATAGTGAGATTGGGTCCAAAATTGGTCCCAATTTGACTTGGTTAGAATAGATTGGAAGTGGGATCCCACTTCCATTCTATTTGATTTGACTGGAATAAATTGGAAGTGAGATAGTGAGATTGGGTCCCAATTTGTCAATATAGGCCTCAGTTCTGGCCCCAAAATCAAAGATTTCCAAATTCCAAATAGTAAAATAAATTGGAAGTGGGATCCCACTTCCAGTTTATTTGATTTGACTGGAATAGATTGGAAGTAAGATCCCACTTGCAATTTATTTGACTTGGTTAGAATAGATTGGAAGTGGGCAAACAAAGGAAAACATTTTTCATGAATAAATTTGCTGAACATAACATACTACGCAAGATCCCAGTGACCCCATCTTCTGATATGTTGTTTGGGGGACTCAGATGATTCAGTACTCGACGCCGTGAAGTCGGTAGACCCCCCCAAGCTCAGTTTCTGGACATCCCACTCCCAATTTATTCCCATTCAAATTTCATTCATGGGTTTTGGACACCCCTTAAAAGGGTCCGAATGACCCCAAATGTTAATATGTTTATTGTGCACACCCCACGAGACAGCCTGTGAAGTTGTGTAAGCCTAACTTCAAGTCAAATATATTGGGAGTGGGATCGGTCAGTTCCGAGTCTGACGTCCCACTTCCAATCTATTGCATTCAATTAAAATACATTGGGAGTCGGATCGGTCAGTTCCGAGTCCGACGTCCCACTTCCAATCTATTGCATTCAATTCAAATACATTGGGAGTGGGATCGGTCACTTCCGAGTCTGCCGTCCCACTTCCAATCTATTGCATTCAATTCAAATACATTGGGAGTGGGATGTCCGACGTCTGCGCCAGACTTGACTAACCCCACCCACCAGCACAAACCAGGCAAGTAGATTACACAGCGAACAGGTAAGTGATTTTAAGGATACACTTACAGATAATGGCCATTTGTTTGCCCATAGTAAGGGTGTATGTACAAAGCTTGCTCTAAGGAATATAAACATTTGTTACAGTATCAAGACTGTCTGTCAGTCTGAAATGATGAATATTTAGCACTAAATCAAGCCACTCCTACAGGCTATAAATATGTACACAGCCCCAGACTGACGGGCAAAGGGGGTGGATTATGTATAATTTACAAAAATAATTTAATTATTAACCAAAAACATGGTTACAACTTTACTTCCTTTGAAATTATGTACATTAACATAATTAACCCCGCCACAAATAAGAACACAATCTCCTTATTAAACATTTATAGACCACCAGGGCCATATTCAGAATTTATAAAAGAATTTGGTGAACTAGCTGCTAATTTAGCAGTGTCCTGTGATACGTTAATAATTGTAGGAGACTTTAACATTCATTTTGAGAAAAGTGATGATCCCCTAAAAAAGAACATTCACATAAATCATAGATACTGTTGGTTTCACACAAAATGTATCAGGTCCTACTCATTATTGTAATCACACACTAGACTTGGTTTTGACCCTGGGCACGAACATAAAAAACTTAAATATTCTCCCGCAGTCTTCCACAGTCTCAGACCACTACATAATTTCGTATGAATAGTTTAGATATAAAAAAAAATGTACATGCCCACATTACTATATAAAGCGCTCACTAACCCCATCTACTTCCCCTAAATTTACTGAAAACATCACTGATTTATTGACCTCAGTCAGTAGTCCAGCGGACCCACTGGAGCTGGACAGACTAATGGACTACTTAGATAACACACTTTGATCAACTTTAGATAGTGTAGCACCACTTAAGCGTAAAAAGCTACGACAGAAAAAACTCGCTCCCTGGTATAATGAAGAAACACTCACCTTAAAACAAACCGTAAGGAAATTAGAGCGGAAATGGCGGTCGACTAAACTGGAAGTATTTCACTGTGCCTGGAAAAACAGCCTTATCGAATTTAGAAGGGCGCTCGTCAATGCACGTTCAGCACATCTGGCCTCACTGATTGAAAATAATAAAGACAATCCTAGAGCACTCTTTAATGTAATCTCTAAACTTACAAACAATCGGGCAGCTACTGATACACAGATCCCAGCTGTTCACACCAGCAATGCTTTTATGGACTTTTTTAACAATAAGATTGAACATATTAGACAAACAATATACTAAATCCAGCCTGTCTGTCATCTGGTGTGGATGATATAGAACAAAACAGAGAAGGACGACTAGAGGACTTTGACCCACTACCACAGCTAGAATTGGATTGACCTGTTTGTATGACCTGCACACTTGATGCAATACCAACAAAACTATTTAAAGAAGTATTACCAGTCATAATCAATCCCCTTTTAACAATCATAAATTCGTCCCTTATACTGTATGTGATCACGTACACAAAGCATTTAAACTAGCAGTTATTAAACCCCTGATCAAGAAACCGAATCTTGATCCTAGTGTACTATCCAATTACAGACCTTCTCTTCATATTTAAGATCTTAGAAAAAGTTGTGGTCCAACAACTTCCCTCATACTTGCATAAGAATAACATATATAAAAAATTTCAATCTGGTTTTAGGCCACACCATAGCACCGAAACGGCTTTAGTTAAGATAGCAAACAACCTTCTTCTCACCTCTGATCGAGGCTGCGTATCCATGCTAGTTCTACTCGACCTCAGTGCAGCTTTTGATACAAGTGATCATACTATTCTGCTAGAAAGATTAAAAAACATGGTTGGAATAACAGGAACGGCCCTATCATGGTTTAAGTCTTATCTCAAGGATCGCTACCAGTTTGTAAAAGTAAATAATGTTTCTTCTTTGTAAGAAAAAAATGAGATCTGGAATTTCCCAAGGCTCCATTCTAGGACCTTTACTATTCATATTATAAATGCTGCCACTGGGCAGAGTTATTAGCAGGCATGGCATTACCTTCCACAGTTACACAGATGACACACAGTTATACATATCAGCCAAACCAGATGACAAACCTACACTAAAGAAAATGGAGGACTGTGTTAAAGAAGTGAAGCATTGGATGTCATACAATTTCCTTCTGCTAAACAGCGACAAAACCGAGGTTCTCCTTCTAGGTCCAAAACCTGTTATAAATAAGGTATCAGACTTAATACATAATTTTGACTTCCCTGTTCTCCCTAGCTCATCAGCTAAAAATCTGGGTGCCATAATTGATTCAGATCTATCATCATGATCAGCATATAGGTAAAATTACAAAAACAGCTTTCCTACATCTTCGGAACCTCGCTAAGTTAAGAAATTCCTTATCCCACCCAGATGCAGAAAAATTTGTTCACGCTTTTATTACATCAAGATTAGATTATTGCAATGCACTTTTATCAGAATGCTCCAGCAGAAACTTGAGTAAACTCTTTCTCCTACAAAGCCCCTCGGCTCTGGAACAATCTTCCAGCTAGTGTCCGGGACGCAGACACAGTCACTATGTTTAAGTCTAGGCTCAAAACACACTTGTTCAGTTTAGCCTTTGGCAACTAACCTCTGTCTAGTTTAAGGTTGTCATTTCAGGAACTCATGGACATGGGGAATCAGGGTAAACGCGGATGATGTGCTCACAATTTCTCTTTTTTGGAGCTGAAAGACGTCCTTGCCTGAGCTCCTTCTGGTTTCCCTCCTCCCAGTCTGTTACAGTCAGATCCGTCACATGCTCTTTTTCTCTGCTGCACTCAACTAAACTAACCGCTTCCCTTTACTGTTTTCTGAGAAAATGGTGGCCCACTGATGGAAGATTGTTTGCTGGATTCTCCTGCGGCCCAGACCAGACCAGACCAGCTGCTCACCTCCATCTACTGCTGCCAGCCTCTGACCACTCACCATGATCAACTACACTGAAGTAGAAATGGACTCAGATTAGCAACATTGACTGATTCTTCCAAATCTGATGCACTATTATTATGCCCCAAGATTGATGTCACTATTATGATTATTATCATTATTATTATTATTATGTAGCATAATGACAATTCATTGGTGATCATTTAAAATTCAATCTATAGTTTGATCAGAGGAGGATGGGTCTCCTTTGTGAGTCTTGGTTCCTCCCAAGGTTTCTTCCTCCAGCCTTGAGGGAGTTTTTCCTTGGCAGTGTCGCCTTCCGCTTGCTCGCATTGGGCTTTGTTTTAAATGTTCTGTTCTGAAACTGTGAAGCTGCTTTGTGACAACGTCAGTTGTAAAAGGCGCTATACAAATAAAGTTGATGTTTGGATGTCTTTTCAACTTTAATCCAGAGTTTATTGGATGACATTTATGTACGTGATTTCCACATTGAAATAACGGCTTTAAAAGGACGTCTTTAATGTGACTTAGTTAGTCGTCTTTTCAACGTCAGTGTTTCATTTTCATTTTCAACCTTAAAAAAACGTTGATTAGACCACAGTCAAGTACATTATTTCAACATTGAATCAACGGCTAAATGTTTACTGGGATTGCAGTTAGCACACTACACTGATCAGAGAATTTTATTAAACACATATGGAAACATTCAGTGTCATGCTGAAGGGAGGAGATTGTTATTTAAGTTTAAGTGAAGACGACTGGACTGGAACGACAGCTCTAAAATGAATGAACTCTGAGTGAGAAACCGGAAGGTGGCAGAAGAGAACTGATGTAAAAACACAGAAGAAGAAGACGATGAAGCTACGCACTCTTTTCAGTGACCGCGGCACGCGAGCAGCTCTCACCAGCCTCAGGGAACAGCTTCATCCCATAAATATGTCAATTTAACCTTCTATTTTTGGATACATATGTATTTTGGTATCGCCCAAATGTAGTCAACATCGTTAATGTTATGTACGTTATTCTATCAACTGCTATATGGTACATACGTAATATTGAACCGTTTTTTTTTTTTGTTTGTTTGTTTTTTTTCCAAATGACAAACTTTAGCTAACCTGTTTAACTCTAGCTAGCTCTTTTTTCCCCTCTGACATAGAAAACATTTAAATGACATGACAATCGCTCATACATGAGTATTTTAATTTGAGTAATTATGTGGTTTGATGGCGAATTTTACAAGACGATGTGAGCATTTTTTATGTCACAGAACCGCTTCCCTCAGTATAAGAAATAAAATAAGAAATAAAACTGCTTAAACACATTAAGAAGACATAAAGTAGTAGCTACGTGGGTTAAAATACATTCTCAATCTCAGTGCTGGTTTTTTGGTGTAAAGTAATATTTTGAATATATAATTTCACATACACTCATTTTTTGTTAGTGAGTAGCAGTGAGTTTTGGCTGGTGATTAATGGGTTGCAGAAGGTTATATGAAAGCTATAGAAGCTTATTTACTGAGAGAAAAAAATAAACAAAAGCACGTGAAGTAGTTTATTTTTGGAGCTGTGAAGTTAGTACATTTTTTTCAAAATTAACTATGAACATGAACTAATTCATTTTCTTTATGTAATTATGTAAAGATGGACTGTAGTAAAAAAAAATGAGTAGGGCAGTGAAAAATGGTGGGCAGGGAGAAAAGCAAATAGGAGGTTAATTTAAGTTATTTAGATGAGATCTTTAGCATCAGTTGTAGCATAATCGTTTGTACTATAACCTCATAATCTTTTACATTTGAAGTTCTGTAGTTAATGAATTTGCATGCATAAGCAGTTTACAGTTACTCAGGAACAAGGCGTACAAAACTCAAAGAGCACGCACAGAACTCGTGCAGCTGGCGCACAAAACTCAGAGAGCATGCGCTGAACTCAGCGCTCACGCACAAAGTCATGGAGCACAAATGTCAGAGCTGGATTTTTTGTTTGCAAGTTATAAGTTTTACATTTGAGATGAATTTTTTTTGTGCATTCTTTTTGGCACAAATCAGATTCCATACAGGATTCACTAAAAATAATCAACAAGTTTGCGTCACCATTTGGAATGCTGCGGATGCTTTGAGAATTAAGAATAGGCTTGCGCAACATTTTGAAAGATTCCGGATGCGCTAAAAAAAAAAAAAAAACATCTAGCAAGGTAGAGGTAGAAGTCTGAGACGGTCAAAAATTTAGTATAAAAAAAAAAACACAAAGGGGTACCCTTTATTATTTTTTTTTTGGGGTGAAAACTGTGACCTCCTCAGATCTTCTCCAAACCCACACCGTGTGTCAGGGAAGTCCTGACAAAGACAGTGGTGTGGTTATTTTCGCTCTACCATATCCCAAAGCTGAGATATGGAGACCTCTTCTAGTCCATAAAATGTATAACTGTATATATCAAGATGGGATTCCTATTTCCAGTCAAGCTAGGTAAACACATGAGTAGAGGGTAACCTTTAAGTTTTACGTTTGATGTTAATTTTTTTTTGTGCGATTCTTTTTGGCACCAATCAGGTTCCATACAGGATTCGCTAAAAATAAACAAGCTTGCGTCACCACTTGGATCGCTCCGGTTGCTACGAGAATTGAGAATAGTCTCGTGCAGCTTTTTGGAACCTTCAGCACATGCTAAAAATAAACAGCATGCTCACGTCATCATTTGGAACGCTCCGGTTTCTACAAGAATTAAGAACAGGTTTTGCAGCTTTTTGGAATCTTCAGGATGCGCTAAAAATAAACAGTAGGCTCACGCCACCCTTTTTAACGCTCCGGTTGCTACGAGAATTAAGAATTGGCTCTCGCAGCATTTTGGAATGTTACAGATGTGCTAAAAAAAAATAAAGATTAGGCTCACGCCTCTTTTGTAAATGCTCCATGTGCTGAGTGAAGTATAGAATAGGCTTGCACAGCTTTTTGGAACCTTCAGGATTCCAAGGATTATGGAATCAGATTTGTGCCAAATATGAAACGCTCCATGGCTTTAGTGTGTGAGTTCTGAGTTCTGCGTGTGCTCTCTGAGTTTTGTGCACAAGCAGCACGAGTTCTGTGCACGAGCTCTCTGAGTTTTGTACACTGGATCCTTGAGTTTTGCAAGCAGTTTTGGCAAAAAGCTCTCGTGTGGGCGGGTTTTCTCAGGGGTACCTTCCCATTGGCTAATGAGTTTTTGAGTGACAACTCAGTGCCCAAGGCATTTTGGACTACACATGCGTACACCTACTTGCAGCTCAGCAGCGGAGAGACAGGAAAGATTTTAACATTAAAGAGTGAACAACTTTACACACACAAATTCTCTTTGTACTTTACTGTTTTAAAACGATGAAATACCTGCAAACTTCGACAATCAATGCAGATATTGAGGTAATGTTCTGTCTAAAACAAAGCATTAAAGATTTTACTGTGAGTACAAACCTGTTTGTCCCTCATTACCAGATACTGATCTGAGGTAAATGCACACCGAGGTCTGTTTACTCAGGATGAACCAGAATAAATGAGCACTTATTTGTTTATTTGTAAATTATTATTCATGAGTGCTTGAGCCCCTGTTCAGAAACCTATTGTGTACTAACATAGTGGTTCTTCGCTTTTCCATAATCACTGTTAGATGGTTTAAATGCCCAAATTTTATTTTGAAGATCACAGTTTTGAACAAATGGCATATGTGCATTTTGTTACAGGAGGTCTCAGAGAAAAGAGAAACATCACAGACAAGAGTGTTCCTGCTCCTTTAATGAATACAAATTTGCTTAATATCTAGCTCACACATTACTTCCTGGAAAACACCAGATGTAAAGTTTGAACCACAATCTGATTGAATCTCACGAGGCAGCCCACACCGAGAAAAGAACTGAAACAAACACTCAATTATAGTTCTTGCCTTAATGTTTCTCGAGGGTACAGCCTCCGGAAATCTATTACACACATCCAATATTGTGAACAGATACTTATAACCCTTTTTTGTCTTGTGCAAAGGTCCAACACAATCTATCGTCACTCGCAAAAATGGAGAGTACACAATGGTGCACAAGGCACTTTCTGATTTGGCTTACCGGCTAGCTGACAAGCATGACATGTCCGACAGTAGGAGATTACATCTCGATGCATCTTCGGCCAATAAAAATAACGCAAGACTCTCTCTTGGGCTTTACGAATACCCACATGCCCTGCCATGGGTGCTTCATGTGCCAAGCGCAACACTTTCAACCTAAAACTCTTCAGCAACACAATCTGCTCCACAACACTCCAATCTTCAACAGCAGGATGATAAGGAGGCCTCCACTTCCGCATAAGCACTCCCTGATGCATATAGAAGACCTCTGCCGACTCCTCTGTCTCCTCCCGTGTACCAGCCCCCTTACACAATGAGGCCAACTCAGGGTCCTCCTTGAGCTCCTTGATTAAGGTTTCCCTATTAAACTGAGCTGCATCTGATTAACCTAGTTTTCCAAAGAAGGTATCTCCAAGCTCAAATGCTGCCTCCTCCAGCCCTCTCTGTGGAACCACCCCCTTGGGGCGAGACTGGGCACGGGTAACGACACAGGTTGAAAACACCTCAGGATACTCCCTGGCCAAAGCCTCTGTTTCTGGTACCTCACATGGCATGTGACTAATTAAAGGGGTTACCGAAACTTGAACCCCAGCAAGATCATTCCCCAATAGCATAGAAACTCCAGGGACTGGTAATGATGGCACTACTGCTACATTAACATAGCCATTTACCAAGTTAGAGGTTAGGTACACTTTATGCAATGGCATGGCACCAAACAAACTTCCCACACCCTGAAGCAACACTGAAGAGTCATTGAAACTGGCTAATCACGAACCCCTTGTAACAACAAGGACTGAACTGCACCAGTGTCCCTGAAAATTTTAATTTTGGTTTCTGGCTCCCCAGAACCAATGGACACTGTACAGCAGGAGACAAACCCATCATACAGAGAGGGGGTTATTTCAGACTCAGGATCCACACAACTAATAGTCCTCTCTGAACCAACTACCAATGCCACAGATTTTGAAGAGTCAGTATAAGACCCACGTCTGCACTTCTGCAGAACTGGACAACCTGATTTTATATGGCCAGGTTTTCTACAATAATGGCAGATTATTTCTCCCGAGGGAGTAGAATTTACAGGTTTTTGAAGTTGACTATGAGGTTTAGAGCCAGATGGCCCTTCCCTATGACTTTTAGTCTCTGCTGATTTAACCTCTATATTAGCCTTTCTCCAACCACTGATCTCTCTTTCACTCTCGACTCCTTATGGGTAAATTCGTAAGTATCTGCCATCATAGCAGCCTTTTTAACTTCAGTCGCCCCATGCTCCTGAATGTACACTTCCTAAAGAACAGGTAGACTATTTTTAAACTGTTCCATAAGAACAAGCTGTTTTAAATCTGCAAAAGTATAAACTTCACATGCTTTCGTTCAAACACTGCCTCCTGCTGCCTAGCTACATCCAAATAGGTTTCCGCTAGCTTACGTCTAAGAGAACGGAATTTGTGCCTGTAAGTTTCTGGCACAACTTCATAGGCATTCTTCACTGCCGTTTTCACCGTGTCATACTCCATGGAGTGTGCAGAATTCAAAGCTGCATAAGCCTCCCGAGCTTTCCCCTACAGGACACTCTGAACCAAAACGGTCCAACAATTCTCCAGCCAAGCTAATTCCGTGGCTATATTCTCAAAGGCATCAAAAAACACATCTACCTCGTCTTCCTGAAATTTTGGCATTAGATGTAGACATTTGGATACATCAAACCGAGTCTCATGTCTGCGCTGTTGTTGACTCTCCATCTGCGAGAGTTTAACCTTCTCCAACTCAATCTTAGCTAACTCCAGCTCCCGCAAACTATCCTTCTCCTTCTCTCGCCTACCCTTCTCTGCTTGTTCCCTAGCCAATCTTGCCTCAATGATGGAGTCACTCAAACCTAGGGACTGAGCAAGGATCTACTATCTTAATTTTATTCAACTCTGAATCTACCTCAATCTCATAATATTCAGCAAGCTGGAGCAACTGAGGCTTCTTTAATTTTATCCAGTCCGTTGTCTGCAGATGGGCTTGGATAAAACTTTCCGGATCAAACTGAGACATTTTTGGGAAAAAATTAAAAAAATACCAAAAGCCCCCCAGCCGAAATGAGGACAGACCAGAGACCCCTAACTCTAAGGCTACTAAAATTCAAACACCAAGAGGTAACCTATATTCCCCTATTGGCCTAAAATCCCTAAGTACCACCAAAGTATGACTACAAAACTAAAAGTACTTGACAATTTTGGCCACCTTACCTCAAGTCCTCTCATAGGACTTCTGAAAGAACACATACAACTCAAGAAGCCCCAAGTAGGCCACAATTTCCAACAGGTATTTTTGAGTCAAATCAACACCACCAAATCAGATTTCCTGAGAACTCAACCAAACATACCCAATTACCAAAGGTCTAGACTGTATACAATCAAGCAACTCTGCAATCCAATACCCACCTTAGCAAACAGCTAACCTCAACAGAGCACAAAACTATCAAGTTACAATCACACAGCCAACAATTAGATCACGAAAATAAGGTGTTGAAATCTATTGTGATGAAATGAGAACTTGGGAGGGTTCACTCTTCTTACCTAAAGATCCTCGAAGAACCCAAGCGCTGACTCCATGGTCGACCAGCCCAAGCATGTAGAGATTATTCAAAAGGGTAGGTAGTAATCTGGAGGTGCAACAGTTTCCAGAGTGCTAGAGAAAAATCAGCGCCAAAACTTCCACCATCTTATATATATCCAAAACGACGCTCCGGTATCTGGCCTCCAAAACCAGAGGTCCTCCCCTTTAAAGGCTCCACTTCAAGATCTCAAGAAAAGTAAGACCCCCCCCCAGTGGCTGGAGTGTGTATTGTGGGAGTCAAGTGTCTATCCCAGTGCACCTAGTTTATAAGAATCTATATTCAACACCATTAACTCTATTGAGAGAAAATCCCAGTTACGAAAATAATCACACCCCTGTGTAAGTCAAGGCCTCCTTAATCAACAACATTTTTATTTTGTCAATAAGGTCCATACCACACTTCTGACATATTTCATAAAATATCACCATTTAATATTCTAAACATGTACATAAACAAATGCATACATTTTCAAATGACCTTGCCTTTTCCCCACAGATATCAAATAGAAATCAGAAGAATATCTATTAAACATACCTGAAAACCTGATTTTGGTGGCCTTAAAAGTACACTTACCCTATAATATAGCGTGATTCATATATCAAAGTATATGATCACATTCTAAAGTTGTCATATTGAGAAACAATGATAGAAACATTTTACTTCTCAACCTCAAGTAGACTGTAAGTAATTATTCAAATTTCAAAATTTAACGACCTGGCTATTAGCTCAGACATTACATAATGTGGGTTAAAGGCTAACTAGAACACTTGCTATTCATCATAATGACACGTTGGCTAGCTGCAGCAAACATTAGAAAAGTAAGCCTAATGCAATAAAAAGTTTTGATGACTTTGTTCACTTGAGATGGCTAAAGAAAAAAACACAAACTTCAAACAAAATGACTGTTACCAACCTGACATGGCGCGCGCTCCTCTGCTCTTTGGGGCTTGAAAACTCCAGAATCCGATAGCTGCTAATCACAACGTATTAGTTGACTGCACAAACTTCTTGTCACACAGCCCACAACACCAACTCACGTTTTTCAGAACAAATTCAAAAAAGCCACACCGAATTTCAGCTGTCTAAAATGCTTCATGAAGGCTGTGGTAAATTCAAAGACTGCCCATTACCACTGCTGCAATGCCCATTATCACAAGTGTCTGTGGTGCTGCATCAGCATTCATCTTCCATCAGTTCAACAATTTTTTTCCCCTCGTGTAAGACACCTCTGTGTTGATATCTTATGTGGAAAAAAAAAAAATAAATACACACACACACACATTATATTAATTAATTATATTCTTATTGAAAGATGATACAGTAAACATATTAAAAATATTTCAGTGCAAATTTTCTGGTTCAACTTACAATGAACACTAATTATACAACTTTGCTATAAAAACTTTATCATGGAGGTAGTTTAGACCAGTTCTAAAAAAAATATCACTCAACACTAAACACACCCTTGTATTTACAGAAACTTTGAAAAAGCTAAACTTTTTAAGAAATATAATTCTGTTTAAAAATTTCTACAAAAAACAATAAACAAATTTCTTAAAATTGTGTTATTTGTGTTTGGTAGATTATTTCCTGGTTGTAACAATGCTTCTGGGCAATAAATCTTATACAGTTGGAAAGCCTGTTAAATGATGCCACATTTACCTTTTAAAGAGGCGCAACCCACATTCTCAGCTCTACTGCTCATCCCACAAATGCATGTTCCTTACAAATGTGGCACCGTTTAAAGGGGAAATTAACAGGCTTTCCAACGGTATGAGATAAACTGCCAAGAAGCATTGTTACAACAAGAAAAAAATAATCTACCAAACACAAATTTCCTTACTTTTTATGCCAAGTTCATTTTTATAAGATACTCTTTGCAGTTATTTGACATTATTTCATTTGCATTTTGCCAGTCTTTGCTTTCATTATTGTTTTTATGGATTTTGCTGATAAGGTCTTTTGCTTCTGGAATCTCTCTAGAGTCTGCTTCGTGGTTTGCTTGAGTTTTGACAGAAGTTTCAAGGGTGGGTGGGTCTTAGAAGACTACATTCACCGTGAATCTCCTTTGGTCATCGATTTTGGACTTACAGGTGCTCTGAAACCTCCTCTGGGACCTAGCCATGCCCACCCCACCCCTAAATGGGACAAGCTTTTTTCCCCATACACAGCATCAGGTTAATTATCACTGTTCTGTATTAACCCTGTCATACTACCATAGCTACAGCTTTTTTAGTTAGCTTTCTAGTAACCGCCAACGCGCTGTCTGCCGCTGGGTTCTCTTGCCTGACCCGTGGAAGCTTTTTTCGCAGGACAAATTTGCCCGTTCTTTACCATGACCCTACTAACCTCTGTATTTTTTTGTTCCCTTTGTCTGGTTTTCTTTCTCCTGTCTCTCTCTCATGCTTTGAGCTGTCCTGCTGCTCTCCAGGTGTTGCCCTGATCCAGCCCCTGTGTATCCTGTACAAGATCCTGGCCTTGTCTCATCTACACTATCATGCTTGGCCATGCTGTTTTACCTCAGATTAACTCTGCACCTACTTTTAACTCACACAGAATCCCTGATCACCTTCTCCTTCCTCAGACTCATACATCACTAATGTACTACATTTACATTACATCATCTGTCACCATTTCACTTTTACTTCTGTTCTGTTCTCTGTTGTGTCTCCGGTGTCGACCCGAGGAGGATGGGTTCCCCGTATGAGTCTTGGTTCCTTCCAAGGTTTCTTCCTCATGTGCTGAGGGAGATTTTCCTTGCCACTGTTGCCCCTGGCTTGCTCATAGGAGGCTTGGACCCGGATCTCTGTAAAGCTGCTTTGTGACGACTTTTTGTTGTGAAAAGCGCTATATAAATACAATTTGATTTGAATTAAATTTTAGTATTAAATAGCTGTTACAAACATTATAATAAATAGCTGAATGG
Source organism: Hoplias malabaricus (assembly GCF_029633855.1). NCBI lineage: Eukaryota > Metazoa > Chordata > Actinopteri > Characiformes > Erythrinidae > Hoplias > Hoplias malabaricus. Next base: position 21,092 of record NW_027101197.1, read on the forward strand.
TCTGAAGATATTGCAGATGCTCATATTTCTTCCCTATGTGTTTTTTCTCCATTCAGTTTACTAGAATTTTAAAAGGCTTATATAAGTGATTTGTGCAAAATATTTATGGTCTTGCTTAATGTAATTATTATACTGTCTAGATAAAGTTTTATACAATTTCTTGTGTTGTCAAATATGCATTTTTTCAACACACTATATATAGCAGGAAGTTAAAAAAAAACCAGAAGTTTAAAAAAGTGCAGGAACATATGTTTGCAATCTGGAATAAATAATACAAAACATAAATTAATTGTTATACTGACACAATTCCCAAAGTTTAAAGTCTGCATATTAAATACCAAACACAATGTTATTTTCAAAACACACACAGTGTATATATATACATATATTTATATATATATATATATATATATATATATATATATATATATATATATATATATATATATATATATATATATATGCCATAGCAAAACTAGCACTAAATGTTAATCCATATTTACAAGCACAATACTGGAGTTTTCTGTTCTTTTTTAAATGCTGAAGCAGTTACTTTTTGTTCTTGTTTCATCAGAAAATAACTGTCACTCTGTTTAAGGTGGAACAGGAGAAATTTTAACTGGATGCTAGCTAACATTAGCAGACGCTAACATACAAATATACTGTAAAAAACATAATAATAAAATAACAATTAAAATTTAAGCAGTACATTTCTTCGTAGATGTCTTTCAGTAACTGTAAAACATTTATTTAAATTATTTGCAATTTGCTAAGACACATGGAAGACCTTTACATCCTGAGGTAGTGATAGCTTACAACCCGGTCTCACACCTACTCGTGATATAGTCACATATATAGGAGACTGCAATTCATGCTGAAAATATGCGATATGTCATGAATTGTAGATTACTATATCACGAGTAGGTGTGAGACCGGGCTGTAGCTTAACATTACTGGCTGATGTAACTTTGCTAACTGACAAAGCAACACATTTATGATTAAAACCAATATTTAACAAAAAATATATTCATTAAGCACATGTAAAATGTTGTATTCTAATCAAATGATATTTAAAAGAGACCGTAGCAAACTGGCTTCAATGGGAAAGCTCCATGGCTGGCGTTGCCAGCTCCCGCACGAGTTATGCACAGGGGCCATGTCTTCATTAATTCAGACTTATTATCCTGGATTTAAGTCCTTTATAGAGTATTTAATTATTTTTTTATAACGTCTCTTCCTTACACATGTAAACAATCGTACACACAAAAAAACGTGTGTATTTGTATAACTAAAAATGTGAGTCTGTAAACAAGTTTTAGTCCCCACACCGAGATTATATCCATCTACACACAGACAAAGAGAGAGTCCACCAGTTTCGCTACACTACACTTTGTTTGGGTTTTTATGTACTGTTTCTAATTCTATATTTTTGTTGTGATATCAGTTATAATTGAATATGTATTTTGTCTCGTTCACCAGTGATATTTTTCAGTTACTGTAGTTAAAACAGCATTTAACTAATCCATACGGGCCTACTTACATATTCATGATAGGATTTACATCACACACTGTAGCTGACACGAAACATAAATCCTTTGTGAACGTAGTCCCTACGTTTCATCTGAATTATTCATAACATAGTGAGCGAAGCACTGACCTATGGCTACGTTGAGCCCTACGTGAGCAGTGTGAAGACAGCAATATTAGTAAGCTGATCCCCATAGCAACTGGAAGTTAATTTTTCACAATAAAAAACCTCTGGTGTTTAGTACCTTAAAATTTGTAAACATGCATAATATTATATAACTTCATTCATAACATGCTCTAAAGCTTTTCATAATTTTATATCAAACAAACATCACTATTCTCTCACACTATGTGTGACACATACTGAGATTTGACATTGATAAATTATGTGCATTCTTTTAATAGCATACTGCTAAACAATACAGTGTCAATACAAACCCATGGTGAAATTAACTTTCCAGATCCTCCTCTTTCTGTAAACATGTATATGTTAAAATATACATTAAATTACTTATGTTTTATTTAATTATGTGTATCTACTTCTATATATACATTAAGAGAGGATAAATCTCCTTCAAAATGAAATTGAACAAAAAATTCTAAATTATAAAAGGGCTTTTTCAGCAGTTCAGTGGTGGTTGAAATGAGGGGTTTATATATATATATATATATATATATATATATATATATATATATGTGTGTGTGTGTGTGCGTGCGTGCTTTTAAACGTATTTATATATGTATAATGTTTATACAAAATCTCATAAAAAAACATGGTCAAATCCAACACGCTTAGAGACCAACGGCATTCCATACACCTGGACCCCCATGACTACTGACGAAGAACACTCCCAGCTCTGTTTTCTGACTGTGACTCTGAGCCGAGTGTAGTCAATTCACAAAAAAACATTATAAGAACGCAGTACCAAAGCATGGCCCACTGAATTTACTGCTGAAAAAAGATCTTTTTTAATTCAGATTTTTTTTGTTCAATTTAATTTTGAAGGAGATTTATCCTCTCTTAACATATATAAGTATATACACATAATTAAATAACACATGAGTAAATTAATGTATATTTAAACATAGTATACATGTTTACAGAAAGAGGAGGATCTGGAAAGTTAATTTCACTATGGGTTTGTATTGACACCGTATTGTTTAGCAGTATGCTATTAAAATAATGCACATAATTAATCAATGTGAATGAATTACGCCTCAGTATGTGTCACACACATATGAATAGTGAATAGTGATGTTTGTTTGTTATAAAATTATGGAAAGCTTTAGAGCATGTTATGAATGAAGTTATATAATAATATGCATGTTTACAAATTTTAAGGTACTAAACACCAGTTTTTTTATTGTGAAACATAAACTTCCAGTTGCTATGGGGATCAGCTTACTAATATTGCTGTCTTCACACTGCTCATGTAGGGCTCAACGTAGCCACAGGTCAGTGCTTAGCTCACTATGTTATGAATAATTCAGATGAAACGTAGGGACTACGTTCACAAAGGATTTATGTTTCGTGTCAGCTACAGGGTGTGATGTAAATCCTATCATGAATATGTAAGTACGCCCGGATTTGAGGCCTCCCATTGGCAAAAACCTTAAGAAGCGTGTAAACGTGTCAATTTTGGTCACGTTATCACGACAAAATTTTACGTGTCAACACGCAAATTTTTAATAACGTGTTAACGAGCATGTGTTCACACGTTTAGAGCCCAACGCTGTTCTATAAGAGACCAACGCCATTCCATACACCTGGACCCCCATGACTGCTGACGAAGTGACACTGAGCCTGCTGTGGGCCAGCGCTGTTTTCTGACTCTGACTCTGAGTGTAGTCAATTCACAAAAAAACATTATAAGAACACAGTACCAAAGCATGTCTCAATGTTGCATGTAGGTATTTTAGTATTGAATTCCTCTGTTTTTTTGTTTTTTTTTTCATTTGTTTTAAATTATGCTTCAAAGGAATACATCTACAAATGAGTATGTGCAAGTGTGTAAAGCTCTGATATTTAAGTACCCTTTTCTGAAGGAAAATGAGTAAGATAGGGATATCCAAACTCAGATATTTCTGTAATGGTAATTTTTATATGTCTCTGTTGAAAGAACTTGTCTGCTTGTTTGTCTGTATGTTAATTTCTAATCATCAACAGAACTCACAAACTAAGTGTATGTCAGGTCAGCTCGAGGTCAATGCTTTATTAGAACAAACCACATCTTGTATATCAAACTGAGATGTCTCTAAGGAAACTAAGCTTGCAGAAACATCGAGTGATTATCTTATGGTTATGACGTATAAACTACCTATATAAATATCTCTGTGAAAACATCTTCTTTGTCCACATTCACATAGTACTCTCTGCTATTGTATGTTGACCACCTTAAGGTTAAATAAACTACTTTCTGATTCCAAATGCTCTGTTAGATTTCAATTCTTAATACTTGTCCTTATTTTCTCCATCACAATTTCAAAAAATACATATCAAATTCAAATGTGTACGCAGTACACATTTTAAAATGCTTGTGACAATGATACATGTGTACGTTGAACGTTTTCAAATCTATGCCTTCTTTTTTTGTACAAGACTCTGTATAATCAGTAATGTTGGAATTGAAATGTCCAAAATTGGAATAATCTGAAATATTTAACATGGAAAAGGTTAAGTACTAGCTGCCCGAGTACCATTTTCAAATGACCAATCATATGTTGCATTAACTTAATAAAAAATAAATAAAAACTACACTGACATACTCCCATCTGGCCACAAATGGGAGTATGTGTCCACAATTCCATTTAGACCTAACAGGTGGTGGTGGGGTCTTAGTTCCGAAAGGCCATTTAATCGAGAAAATAGCAGTTGCTTACCTCTTCGTAGTACCACACCATCCCAATCCACATATATGATACGCTGCTTGGTGGACCTTATCGGCCTAGCGCGCAGCGGCCCCTAGACGATTTTTTTTGCAGAGCCCGGGGTCGAGTCCTGGGCACACGTGGTGGGAGCTAAAAATCCTCAAAGTTTCGGCCTTTTACCCGCAATTTTGCATCAATCCACCAGGTGGCTCCCGGAACGTCCCGATTCCAATATATTCCATTACATTCCATTACAGGCAAATATATTGGGATTGGGATGGCGTATAAATATATATCATTCGTTGAAGTGTTTTGTAATGTTTTTAATACTTTTAACATACCCAACATCCATAGACATTAACATTTTAAAGTGTTGGCTACTTTGATAAGGCAACACAAAAGTCCTTTCACAAAGTTTCCAACTATCTTTGATATATTTATAATGCCAGTAAACCAACAAACACGTAACCACAGTGAGCCAGCCTGCCCTTCTGAAACTCTTGTCCGAACGCCTTACTTTAAGATTTTCAAGTTAGCTAATGTTACTGCTGCATTACTTAAGGTGGAAGCGAAAAATGTAAAAGCTTCTGAGCGAACACCAGTCAGAATCCGAATGTTAAACAATACACCTGCATATAGTCAGCACAAAAAGATTGCTCACACATTAAAATCATGCCCAAGACAATGGAACGACGACGTTCAGAAGTAAGTTATAATCCAGCGTCAGGTAATTTAATGTGGAAGCGAAGAGTTGCAATACAACATTGAGCTTCTGGGCAACCTCAATGTTAAGAATCAGTAGTTTAAATTATACAAGCACATACAGGTGCTGGTCATAAAATTTGAATGTATGCAAGACATGGGTTTCATCTGTCATATTCCTTATGCCAAGCCACTCTTGAACAAGAGACAGCGTCAGGAAAAAGGACTGGACTGCTCCTGAGTGGTCCAAAGTTATGTTCCCTGATTAAAGTAAATTAGATTAGATTAGATTCAACTTCATTGTCATTGTGCAGAGTACAATACAGGGCCAATGAAATGTAGTTAGCATCTAACCAGAAGTGCAATATATAACATTATTTACATAATTTACATAAAGTGCAGTAGTGATATTATAGTGATTTTCGTGCCCTGCCCAGGCAGCGTTTATGGTAGATGTCCTCGAAGGAACTTGAAACTGGACACCTCATCCACTGCAGTTCCGGTGATGTAAATGGGGGCGTGAGCTTGATTCCTAGTCCGTCTGAAGTCCATGATGATCTCCTTTGTTTTGAGCGTGTTTAGTACCAGGTTATTGTTTTGGCACCACAAGGACAGATGCTGTACTTCATCCCGGTAGGGCGTTTCATTATTGTCTGTAATCAAGCCTATCACCATGGTGTCATCTGCGAATTTGACTACGGTGTTTGAACCATAGGCAGGTACACAGTCATGGGTGAAGAGAGAGTACAGAATCGGGCTAAGAACACAACCTTGTGGAATGCCAGTGTTCAAGGTGATGGTTGATGAATGAAGTTTGCCTAATCTAACAGATTGAGGTCTGTTAGACAGGAAGTCTAAAATCCAGTGGCAGAGTGATGTGCTGATACCCAGATGGTTGAGTTTGGATATCAGCATAGACGGAATTGTTCTGTTGAATGCAGAACTAAAATCGATTAACAGCATACTCACCTATGAGTTTTGACAGTCAAGTTGGGTTAGTGCAGTGGGTAGTGCTGTTGAGATAGCGTCCTCGGTGGATCTGTTGCTATGATAAGCAAACTGGTGTGGGTCCAGCGTAGCAGGCAGGCAGGATTTCAAGTGAGAAATAACTAGTCTTTTAAAGCACTTGGAAATTATTGGGGTGAGTGCTACAGGTCACAAGTCATTAAAGTCTGAAGCAGTAGAATGCTTAGGCACAGGCACAATAATGGCTGACTTAAAGATAGATGGTACAGCTGCCTGGGCAAGCGAAACATTAAAGATGTGAGAGAAGACACCCGCAAGTTCCACAGCACAAGCTCTTAGCACACGGCCAGGTACACCATCAGGGCCAGCTGCCTTCCGTGCATTCACTCTGCTCAGCATGCGACTGATGTCCAAAGTGGAAAGTACAAGTGGGTTGTCGTCGGTGGAGGATCGTTTATTGAAGATATCAATATCATCTGGTCGAAACGAGTGTAAAAGTTGTTCAGCTCATCAGGGAGTCAAGCACTGTTGGTACATGGAACAAAGCTAGTTGGTTTATAGTCAGTCAGGGTGTTGTTCCCTACCACATACGCCGAGGGTCAGAGGAGGTAAAGTGCTCCTCAATCCGGCGTTTGTAGCAGTGCTTGGCTATAGCTATTAGTCTCTTCGTATTGCCAGGAACTCCAGTGGGCGGTACAAAGGACGCTCGTACCCTGAGCGCTTCTATGCTGAGGGATGCCATGGTAAGAAATCTCAGACCACCAGTCTTGTTTTTTGCCCTTCTTTTGTACGCATTAGGTTTTTTCATTTATGTGCATCTGCTTTTGTTTTTTTTGTGAATCAGGACCGGCGTTTGTAGCAGTGCTTGGCTATAGCTATTCCTCTCCTCAGGTTAGCTCTGACCAAGCTGTATGCTTCCCGGCATCCTGATCTGAAGGCAGCATCTCTGGCTTTGAGCAGATTGCGAACCTCTCTGTTCATCCAGGGCTTCTGATTAGGGAATGTTAATTATTATGGCAAACTTAAAATTAATGATTAAGTATCACCAGGAAGGAAGATCGACACTCAAAGAATTCTTTGAGGAGAAGAGAGGAATAAGACAGACAGTCAAAGATTGCGTGAATCCGGTGTTTGTGCAGTGAATGTTAATTTCCAAAAGTGTCTGTCTGTCGTAGCTGTAGTTCGCATAAGTTATTTGCGCAAGAAAACTGGAGATAGCTAAGTACAGAAGTATAACATCACTAAAACTGGTAAGACGCTGAGCCTCGCAGTGTGATCGCGATGCCATCTTGGTCCTGGAAGACCAAGGACCATTTCCTATAGAAATCAAGGTCCCAGAATCTGGAGGAAGAGAGGAGAGGCACGGAATCCACATTGTTCGAGGTACCCTGTAAAGTTTCCACAGTCAGTGGCGGTTTGGTGTCCCATGTCATCTGCTGGTGTGGGTCCACTTTATTTTCTGAGGTCCAAGGTCAACGCAGCCGCCTACCAGGGAGATTTAGATTACTTTATGCTTCCTTATGCTTCCAAGTGAGGTGGGTTAGTGCAGTGTGTAGTGCTGTTGAGATAGCGTCCTCGGTGGATCTGTTGCAACGATAAGCAAACTGGTGTGGGTCCAGCGTAGCAGGCAGGCAGGATTTCAAGTGAGAAAGAACTAGTCTTTTAAAGCACTTGGAAATTATTGGGGTGAGTGCTACAGGTCGAAAGTCATTAAAGTCTGAAGCAGTAGAATGCTTAGGCACAGGCACAATAATGGCTGACTTAAAGATAGATGGTACAGCTGCCTGGGCAAGCGAAACATTAAAGATGTGAGCGAAGACACCCGCAAGTTCCACAGCACAAGCTCTTAGCACACGGCCAGGTACACCATCAGGGCAAGCTGCCTTCCGTGCATTCACTCTGCTCAGCATGCGACTGACGTCCGAAGTAGAAAGTACAAGTGGGTTGTCGTCGGTGGAGGATCGTTTATTGAAGATATCAATATCATCTGGTCGAAACGAGTGTAAAAGTTGTTCAGCTCATCAGGGAGTCAAGCACTGTTGGTACATGGAACAAAGCTAGTTGGTTTATAGTCAGTCAGGGTGTTGTTCCCTACCACATACGCCGAGGGTCAGAGGAGGTAAAGTGCTCCTCAATGCGGCGTTTGTAGCAGTGTTTGGCTATAGCTATTAGTCTCTTCGTATTGCCAGGAACTCCAGTGGGCGGTACAAAGGACGCTCGTACCCTGAGCGCTTCTATGCTGAGGGATGCCATGGTAAGAAATCTCAGACCACCAGTCTTGTTTTTTGCCCTTCTTTTGTACGCATTAGGTTTTTTCATTTATGTGCATCTGCTTTTGTTTTTTTTGTGAATCAGGACCGGCGTTTGTAGCAGTGCTTGGCTATAGCTATTCCTCTCCTCAGGTTAGCTCTGACCAAGCTGTATGCTTCCCGGCATCCTGATCTGAAGGCAGCATCTCTGGCTTTGAGCAGAGTGCGAACCTCTCTGTTAATCCAGGGCTTCTGATTAGGGAATGTTAATTATTATGGCAAACTTAAAATTAATGATTAAGTATCACCAGGAAGGAAGATCGACGCTCAAAGAATTCTTTGAGGAGAAGAGAGGAATAAGACAGACAGTCAAAGATTGCGTGAATCCGGTGTTTGTGCAGTGAATGTTAATTTCCAAAAGTGTCTGTCTCTCGTAGCTGTAGTTCGCAAGAGTTATTTGCGCAAGAAAACTGGAGATAGCTAAGTACAGAAGTATAACATCACTAAAACTGGTAAGACGCTGAGCCTCGCAGTGTGATCGCGATGCCATCTTGGTCCTGGGAGACCAAGGACCATTTCCTATAGAAATCAAGGTCCCAGAATCTGGAGGAAGAGAGGAGAGGCACGGAATCCACATTGTTCGAGGTACCCTGTAAAGTTTCCACAGTCAGTGGCAGTTTGGTGTCCCATGTCATCTGCTGGTGTGGGTCCACTTTATTTTCTGAGGTCCAAGGTCAACGCAGCCGCCTACCAGGGAGATTTAGATTACTTTATGCTTCCTTATGCTTCCAAGCGAGGTAGGTTAGTGCAGTGTGAAGTGCTGTTGAGATAGCGTCCTCGGTGGATCTGTTGCTACGATAAGCAATTTGGTGTGGGTCCAGCGTAGCAGGCAGGCAGGATTTCAAGTGAGAAAGAACTAGTCTTTTAAACCCCTTGGAAGTTATTGGGGGAAGTTATCATTCACTCTGCTCAGCATGTGACTGACGTCCGAATTGGAAAGTACAAGTGGGTTGTCGTCGGTGGAGGATCGTTTATTGAAGATATCAATATCATCTGGTCGAAACGAGCGTAGAAGTTGTTCAGCTCATCAGGGAGTGAAGCACTGTTGGTAGATGGAACAAAGCTAGTTGGTTTATAGTCAGTCAGGGTGTGTATTCCCTGCCACATACGCCGAGGGTCAGAGGAGGTAAAGTGCTCCTCAATCCGTCGTTTGTAGCAGTGCTTGGCTATGGCTATTAGTCTCTTCATATTGCCAGGGACTCCAGTGGGCGGTACAGAGGACGCTTGTACCCTGAGCGCTTGTTGATGCATTTCAGGACAGAGTTAGTGTAGGTGTCCAAGTGGATGTGTGAGCCTGTGCAGGCTCGGGCAGCATACTCACTCCAGTCGGTGTGCTGGAACTGTTGCTGAAGGAAGGAGTCAGCCCCATCCATCCAGAACTTTACAGTTCTGGTTGAAGGCTTAATCCTCTGCATGACTGGAGTGTATTTGGGAAGCAGGAACAAAGAAAGATGATCGGAAAGTCCAAGATGGGGGAGGGGTGTTGTTTTGAAGCTGGTTAAAGTCCAACCGATGCTGAATCCGGTGTCTGTGCAGTGAATGTTAATTTCCAAAAGTGTCTGTCTGTCGTAACTGTAGTTCGCAAGAGTTATTTGCGCAAGAAAACTGGAGATAGCTAAGTACAGAAGTATAACATCACTAAAACCGGTAAGACGCTGAGCCTCGCAGTGTGATCGCGATGCCATCTTGGTCCTGGAAGACCAAGGACCATTTCCTATAGAAATCAAGGTCCCAGAATCTGGAGGAAGAGAGGAGAGGCACGGAATCCACATTGTTCGAGCTACCCTGTAAAGTTTCCACAGTCAGTGGCGGTTTGGTGTCCCATGTCATCTGCTGGTGTGGGTCCACTTTATTTTCTGAGGTCCAAGGTCAACGCAGCCGCCTACCAGGGAGATTTAGATTACTTTATGCTTCCTTATGCTTCCAAGCGAGGTGGGTTAGTGCAGTGTGTAGTGCTGTTGAGATAGCGTCCTCGGTGGATCTGTTGCAACGATAAGCAAACTGGTGTGGGTCCAGCGTAGCAGGCAGGCAGGATTTCAAGTGAGAAAGAACTAGTCTTTTAAAGCACTTGGAAATTATTGAGGTGGGTTATGCAGTGTGTAGTTCTGTTGAGAGCGAAGACACCCGCAAGTTCCACAGCACAAGCACTCAGCACACGGCCAGGTACACCATCAGGGCCAGCTGCCTTCCGTGCATTCACTCTACTCAGCATGCGACTGACGTCCGAAGTGGAAAGTACAAGTGGGTTGTCATCGGTGGAGGATCGTTTATTGAAGATATCATTATCATCTGGTCGAAACGAGCGTAAAAGTTGTTCAGCTTATCAGGGAGTGAAGCACTGTTGGTAAATGGAACAAAGCTAGTTGGTTTATAGTCAGTCAGGGCGTGTATTCCCTGCCACATACGCCGAGGGTCAGAGGAGGTAAAGTGCTCCTCAATCCGGCGTTTGTAGCAGTGCTTGGCTATAGCTATTAGTCTCTTCATATTGCCAGGAACTCCAGTGGGCGGTACAAAGGACGCTCGTACCCTGAGCGCTTCTATGCTGAGGGATGCCATGGTAAGAAATCTCAGACCACCAGTCTTGTTTTTTGCCCTTCTTTTGTACGCATTAGGTTTTTCCATTTATGTGCATCTGCTTTTGTTTTTTTTGTGAATCAGGACCGGCGTTTGTAGCAGTGCTTGGCTATAGCTATTCCTCTCCTCAGGTTAGCTCTGACCAAGCTGTATGCTTCCCTGCATCCTGATCTGAAGGCAGCATCTCTGGCTTTGAGCAGAGTGCGAACCTCTCTGTTCATCCAGGGCTTCTGATTAGGGAATGTTAATTATTATGGCAAACTTAAAATTAATGATTAAGTATCACCAGGAAGAAAGATCGACGCTCAAAGAATTCTTTGAGGAGAAGAGAGGAATAAGACAGACAGTCAAAGATTCTCTCTTATCTCTTGAATTTATTGAACAAATCCAAGCCATATATAGGACCCCAGTCACGTACACCATTATTAGATCATGTCTCGTTCCATCAACCCAAACATTCCCT
>NW_027101197.1:42500-57540 GCF_029633855.1 Hoplias malabaricus
TCCCAACACATGTATATTATATTGGGTTTGGGATGGGGTATTTCCGGCCTCCGAATATATTGGAAGTGGGATGGTTGTCCAATTGCTGTCAAATATATTGGAAGTGGGATGGTTGTCCAATTGCAATATATTCTGATGGTGTCAAATATATTGGAAGTGGGATGGTTGTCCAATTGTAATATATTCTGATGGTGTCAAATACATTGGAAGAGGGATGGTTGTCCAATGGCAATATATTCTGATGGTGTCAAATATATTGGAAGTGGGATGGTTGTCCTGATGGTGTCTAATATATTGGAAGTGGGATGGTTGTCCAATTGCAATATATTCTGATGGTGTCAAATATATTGGAAGTGGGATGGTTGTCCTGATGGTGTCTAATATATTGGAAGTGGGATGGTTGTCCAATTGCAATATATTCTGATGGTGTCAAATATATTGGAAGTGGGATGGTTGTCCAATTCCCATACATCCTGATGGTGTCAAATATATTGGAAGAGGGATGGTTGTCCAATTGCAATATATTCTGATGGTGTCAAATATATTGGAAGTGGGATGGTTGTCCTGATGGTGTCTAATATATTGGAAGTGGGATGGTTGTCCAATTGCAATATATTCTGATGGTGTCAAATATATTGGAAGTGGGATGGTTATCCTGATGGTGTCTAATATATTGGAAGTGGGATGGTTGTCCAATTGCAATATATTCTGATGGTGTCAAATATATTGGAAGTGGGATGGTTGTCCAATTCCCATACATCCTGATGGTGTCAAATATATTGTAAGTGGGATAGTTGTCCAATTCCCCTATATCCTGATGGTGTCAAATATATTGGAAATGAGATGGTTGTCCAATTACCATACATCCTTATGGCTTCAAATATATTGTAAGTGGGATGCTTGTTCAATTACCATATATATTGTGTCAAATATGTTCAAAGTGGGATGGTGTCCCATCACTACATATTGTCATCAGAGCACGTTTTAGGAAAACATAATTGTAATGTCTAAAAATACATTTAGCCATATATCCCATGACTCCCTGATCTCATATCTGTCTTTGGAGTTGTAAAATTCTACTGTCCAAAATCCATATATTTTTTTTTGACTTGAATATATTGGAAGTAGGATTATCAGATCTCAGCTTCAGAACAACATAAGAGGTTTTTACAAACGGGTCTATCTTTGTCTGGGTCTATCTTACTCAGCGTGTGAGTTTGGAGAAGATTGGAGAGAATAAATATTTTCACTCAAAAAAACTAAAAGGGGTCCCCCTATGAGTTGTTTTTAAGTGAAAAAATTTATGTCCTCCAATCATCTCCAAACTCACACCCTGAGTTGATGACACTCAGACTTAGACGAAACTGGTCTTACTTTGAAGATATTTCACTCCTAAGCCAAGATCTGATAATCCAACTTCCAATATATTCCAGTCAAAAACATATATGGGTTTTTGACAGTAGAATTTTACACTTCTAATTACAGAAAAAGGATCAGAGGGACTTGGGCTGTATGGAAACATGTATTTTTTTTAACTATATAAAATGTTTTCCCAAAATGTATAAGTCTTTACTTTAACCATCCCAATTGCAATATATTTGACACAAGTGTTATATATTATATTTAAGCAGTACATTTCTTCGTAGATGTCTTTCAGTAACTGTAAAACATTTATTTTAATTATTTGTAATTTGCTAAGACACATGGAAGACCTTTACATCCCGAGGTAGTGATAGCTTACAACCTGGTCTCACACCTACTTGTGATATAGTCACATATATAGGAGACTGCAATTCATGCTGAAAATATGCGATATGTCACGAATTGCAGATTACTATATCACGAGTAGGTGTGAGACCGGGCTGTAGCTTAACATTACTGGCTGATGTAACTTTGCTAACTGACAAAGCGACACATTTATGTTATGATTAAAACCAATATTTAACAAAAAATATATTCATTAAACACATGAAAAGTGTTGTATTCTAATCAAATGATATTTAAACTCCCGCACGAGTTATGCACAGGGGCCGTGTCTTCATTAATTCAGACTTATTATCCTGGATTTAAGTCCTTTATAGAGTATTTAGTTATTTTTTATAACGTCTCTTCCTTACACATGTAAACAATCGTACACACACAAGAATGCGTGTATTTGTATAACTAAAAATGTGAGTCTGTAAACAAGTTTTAGTCCCCACACCGAGATTATATCCATCTACACACAGACAAAGAGAGAGTCCACCAGTTTCGCTACACTACACTTTGTTTGGGTTTTTATGTACTGTTTCTAATTCTATATTTTTGTTGTGATATCAGTTATAATTGAATATGTATTTTGTCTCGTTCACCAGTGATATTTTTCAGTTACTGTAGTTAAAACAGCATTTAACTAATCCATACGGGCCTACTTACATATTCATGATTGGATTTACATCACACACTGTAGCTGACACGAAACATAAATCCTTTGTGAACGTAGTCCCTACGTTTCATCTGAATTATTCATAACATAGTGAGCGAAGCACTGACCTATGGCTACGTTGAGCCCTACGTGAGCAGTGTGAAGACAGCAATATTAGTAAGCTGATCCCCATAGCAACTGGAAGTTAATTTTTCACAATAAAAAACCTCTGGTGTTTAGTACCTTAAAATTTGTAAACATGCATATTATTATATAACTTCATTCATAACATGCTCTAAAGCTTTTCATAATTGTATATCAAACAAACATCACTATTCTCTCACACTATGTGTGTGACACATACTGAGATTTGACATTGATAAATTATGTGCATTCTTTTAATAGCATACTGCTAAACAATACAGTGTCAATACAAACCCATGGTGAAATTAACTTTCCAGATCCTCCTCTTTCTGTAAACGTATTGTATGTTTAACGATACATTAAGTTACTCATGTTTTATTTAATTATGTGTATCTACTTCTATATATAAATTAAGAGAGGATAAATCTCCTTCAAAATGAAATTGAACAAAAAATTCTGAATTAAAAAAGGGCTTTTTCAGCAGTTCAGTGGTGGTTGAAGTGAGGGGTTTATATATATATATATATATATATATATATATAGTGTGTGTGTGTGTGTGTGTGTGTGTGCTTTTAAACGTATTTATATATGTATAATGTTAATACAAAATCTCATAAAAAACATGGTCAAATCCAATACGCTTAGAGACCAACGACATTCCTTACACCTGGACCCCCATGACTACTGACGAAGAACACTCAGAAAAGTGACACTGAGCCTGCTGTGGGCCAACGCTGTTTTCTGACTGTGACTCTGAGCCGAGTGTAGTCAATTCACAAAAAACATTATAAGAACGCAGTACCAAAGCATGGCTCAATTTTGCATGTAGGTATTTGAGTATACACTAAGTAGGCTACAAGCTTATTGTTTTTAGTCCAATACACTTTATAAACTTGAATTCCTCTGTTTTTTTTTCATTTGTTTTAAATTATGCTCTAAACGTGTTGGATTCTCCGTGTTGACACGTAGCGTATAATTTCGTGTTAACACGTTAAGGTATTGACGCGTTATGAACGTGTTAACACGTTAAGTTTGTGTATTTCGTGAATCATGATGCTTTACTGCCACCAACTGGTGTATGGCGTTATTGCTGAAACAACATAAAGCCTTAACTTACCAAATAACGGAAACAATTCCAGTGTTTAATGTTCTGAACAATGTTTATGAGATTTTGTATAAACATTATACAAACATAATATTTATATAAACATAAATACGTTTAAAAGCGCACACAAACATAGATATATATACCCCTCACTTCAACCACCACTGAATTTACTGCTGAAAAAAGCCCTTTTTTAATTCAGATTTTTTTGTTCAATATAATTTTGAAGGAGATTTATCCTATCTTAACATATATAAGTATGTGGCCACAAATGGGTCCACAATTCCATTTAGACCTAACAGGTGGTGGTGGGGTCTTAGTTCCGAAAAGCCATTTAGTGGACAAAATAGCAGTTGCTTACCTCTTCGTAGTACCACACCATCCCAATCCACATATATGATACGCCGCTTGGTGGACCTTATCGGCCTAGCGCGCGGCGCCCCCTAGACGATTTACTTTGCAGAGCCCGGGGTCGGGTCCTGGGCACACGTGGTGAGAGCTAAAAATCCTCAAAGTTTGGGCCTTTTACCCGCACTTTTGCATCAATCCACCAGGTGGCTCCCGGAACGTCCCGATTCCAATATATTCCATTACAGGCAAATATATTGGGATTGGGATGGCGTATATATTTATCATTCGTTGAAGTGTTTTGTAATGTTTTTAATACTTTTAACATGCCCAACATCCATAGACATTAACATTTTTAAAGTGTTGGCTACTTTGATAAGGCAACACAAACGTCCTTTCACAAAGTTTCCAACTATCTTTGATATATTTATAATGCCAGTAAACCGACAAACACGTAACCACAGTGAGCCAGCCTGCCCTTCTGAAACTCTTGTCCGAACGCCTTACTTTCAAATTTTCAAGTTAGCTAATGTTACTGCTGCATTACTTAAGGTGGAAGCGAAAAATTTAAAAGCTTCTGAGCGAACACCAGTCAGAATGTCAACACTAGAACTATCAGGATTTTCATATACCCCCTTTTTCTACCAGAGGCTGCCAAATGGCAGTGCTGGGGTAATTTGCAACCCATTAGGCCACATTTTGTTATGTACATTAAGCCACTACTAGGTGCTAAAACGGGGGGATGGGTGATAGTGTGAACTGTGTTGACTGACAAAGCTCTGAGAGTCACAGCAGGCACAGACTTTCAGGAGTTTAGTTTAGGGCAACAGTCTCAACAAATAAAAAATATTTTGGTACTTTGGCAGTTTTCTCAGCTGCTGATAATTATTATTATAATCTTTCAAAAATATAATGAAATAATACTTGTTTATTTAGAATACACACAATAAAGAATTATTTAAGCTTTTTAGTTTATATTTGTTGATCTAATGCAGTATTATTTGATGTGAAACCTACAAAAACCTTGAGAAATATAAATAAAAAATTCAGTTAAGTAAAAATTGCTCAAAAATAGTATTTAAGTTTAATTTGAGTCATATTTACTTGTCAAGAAAAACACTTTGCCAATGGGGTGAGATATTTTGACTTAAAACAAGAAAAAATGTCCTGATAATATTCTTTTACTTGGGTTTTTAAATGTTTAAGTAAAAATGTCCTTTTTACAAGTAGCTGAGGGTTGTTTTTTGTATAAATTTATGTAAAAATATCTTTACCTATTGGCAGTTTTTCAAAAGACAAAAACTACTTAAAATAAGGTTACAACATATCAGAGCTATTTTGACTAATCAATATGCCACTTTTTGCACTGTGAAAACAATCCTACATTAGTACAAAGGAGGCAGTTTTTCAAAAGGCAAATTTACTTAAAATCTGAACTTTAGCTATTTTGACAAATCATCAGTGAGAAAACAATCCAAAATTAGTACAAAGGAGGCAGACTTGAGGTGTTTTGGAATTATAGTTCAAATAATGTCTTTGTGTGAGTTTTAGAGAAAGATGACTGCAGACACTGGAAAACTTGTTAATAAAGTGCATAAACTTTATATAATAAACTGCACCAAAGTAAATAGCCTATCTGGCTACATGCTGAGTGAAATAAAATAGAATAAACCTTTCTCACTATAGTACAATATTACAAATATACACGATGGAGGTAACTGAGATGGGTGTGTCAGTGTCAGTCAGGGTGTGTATTCCCTGCCACATACGCCAAGGGTCAGAGGAGGTAAAGTGCTCCTCAATCCAGAGTTTGTAGCAGTGCTTGGCTATAGCTATTAGTCTCTTCATATTGCCAGGAACTCCAGTGGGCGGTACAAAGGACGCTCGTACCCTGAGCGCTTCTATGCTGAGGGATGCCATGGTAAGAAATCTCAGACCACCAGTCTTGTTTTTTGCCCTTCTTTTGTACGCATTAGGTTTTTCCATTTATGTGCATCTGCTTTTGTTTTTTTTGTGAATCAGGACCGGCGTTTGTAGCAGTGCTTGGCTATAGCTATTCCTCTCCTCAGGTTAGCTCTGACCAAGCTGTATGCTTCCCTGCATCCTGATCTGAAGGCAGCATCTCTGGCTTTGAGCAGAGTGCGAACCTCTCTGTTCATCCAGGGCTTCTGATTAGGGAATGTTAATTATTATGGCAAACTTAAAATTAATGATTAAGTATCACCAGGAAGAAAGATCGACGCTCAAAGAATTCTTTGAGGAGAAGAGAGGAATAAGACAGACAGTCAAAGATTCTCTCTTATCTCTTGAATTTATTGAACAAATCCAAGCCATATATAGGACCCCAGTCACGTACACCATTATTAGATCATGTCTCGTTCCATCAACCCAAACATTCCCTTATTGGTGCCTCGTCATCTCCCTTTTATCTCCGTCCTCTTCGTATTGCCAGGAACTCCAGTGGGCGGTACAAGGACACTTGTACAAGCGCTTCTATGCTAAGGAATGTCATGTTAAGAAATCTTGGACCCTCGTCAACGTCAGAGAGGATCCCAGGCATGTCGCACCCCTTCTGCATAGGAGGTTATTTCGGGCGGGCCGAGCACAACGTGGGCATGGGCGTTTCCATCAGAGCGGTGACTCTGAAATCTCTTCTGGTAAGATTTCCTAAATTTTCTATGTTTGTTTGCTGGTTATAGCTGTTGTGATTTTGGAAGAGACACACTGCAAAAAGTACAATCTTGAAGTTAAAATTGCTCAAGAATATTATTCTATTTTAATTTGAGTAATTTTGACTTGTATTTTGACTTAAAACAAGACAAAATGTCCTGATACGATTCTTTTACTTTGGGTTTTAAAAAGTTTAAGTAAAAATGTCTTTTTTTACAACTAGCTGAGGGTTGTTTTTTTGTATAAATTTATTAAAAAATATCTTTACCTATTGGCAGTTTTTCAAAAGACAAAAACTACTTAAAATAAGGTTACAAAATATCAGAGCTATTTTGACTAATCAATATGCCACTTTTTGCACTGTGAAAACAATCCTACATTAGCACAAAGGAGGCATACTTCAGATGTTTTGGAATTATAATTCAAATACCATGTTTGTGTCAATTTCACATTATTTGAACCTTTCACTAATCAATTCTCAAACATATGGTCCTGTAGATGAGGAGACTTCACCACCTCCAGGAAAGAGAGGTCGCATGGAGACACACGGGTGGCTGACAGAGACGGCAAAAGATGGCACAGTGTGGCATGAAGCACATAGTTTATATTTCTGTAAAGTTTACATTTCTATTCATGAATACTTTTGTTAACATATTGTTGCATGCTTATTTAATCTTTCATTACTTCCTTTATTACTATTTCATTGTACAGGGAAACCAAGCAAAATGTTTCTTTCCTGTTCATATACCAATAAAACTACCTTGAATCTAAATGTCTGGTAATGTTGACTTTTTTTGTGGGTGGGGGTTCACCAACTTGCTGCAGAGAAGAGTGTGGAGTGCAGTAGAGTGTCTCCTTTCAAATGTAAAGGCCTCATTTACATAACACTGGAGGTGAGAAGAGCTGTTCACACCTGCCAAATGGCAGTTCTTTGGGATTTAAAGGTATAATTGCCAAATGGCAGCGGTTTGGTAGTTCTAGTGTTAAACAATACACCTGCATATAGTCAGCACAAAAAGATTGCTCACACATTAAAATCATGCCCAAGATAATGGAACAATGACGTTCAGAAGTAAGTTATAATCCAGCGTCAGGTAATTTAATGTGGAAGCGAAGAGTTGCAATACAACATTGAGCTTCTGGGCAACCTCAATGTTAAGAAATTAAAATTATACAAGCACATACAGGTGCTGGTCATAAAATTTGAATGTATGCAAGACATGGGTGTCAGCTGTCATGTTCCTTATGCCAAGCCACTCTTGAACAAGAGACAGCGTCAGGAAAAAGGACTGGACTGCTCCCGAGTGGTCCAAAGTTATGTTCCCTGATTAAAATAAATTAGATGAGATTAGATTCAACTTTATTGTCATTGTGCAGAGTACAAGTACAGGGCCAATGGAATGTAGTTAGCATCTAACCAGAAGTGCAATATATAACATTATTTACATAATTTACATAAAGTGCAGTAGTGATATGACATTGTGATTATGGAAGTTAAAGTAACCATATATACATATTGAAATATAAAATATGTAAGCAAAGTAACATTGTGTAGGTGATGAATTATGTACTGAAGGATGAATGAAATACAGCTTTACAGAAGGTGCAGTGAAATGATTGTGCAAGATTTATTTAAAGTGCCTGAATAGTGTTCATCCGGATAACAGCCTCAGGAAAAAAAAACTTTTACGAAACCTGTTAGTGCGGGAAAAGAGGCTCCTGTAACGTCTGCCAGATGGTAAAAGGCTGAAAAGTCCATGATTTGGGTGTGTGACGTCCTTGACGATATTTCTTGCCCTGCCCAGGCAGCGTTTATGGTAGATGTCCTCGAAGGAACTTGAAACTGGACACCTGATCCACTGCAGTTCCGTTGATGTGAATGGGGGCGTGAGCTTGGTTCCTAGTCCGTCTGAGGTCCATGATGATCTCCTTTGTTTTGAGCGTGTTTAGTACCAGGTTATTCTTTTGGCACCACAAGGACAGATGCTGTACTTCATCCCGGTAGGGCGTTTCATTATTGTCTGTAATCAAGCCTATCACCATGGTGTCATCTGCGAATTTGACTACGGTGTTTGAACCATAGGCAGGTACACAGTCATGGGTGAAGAGAGAGTACAGAATCGGGCTAAGAACACAACCTTGTGAAACGCCAGTGTTCAAGGTGATGGTTGATGAATGAAGGTTGCCTAATCTAACAGATTGGGGTCTGTTAGACAGGAAGTCTAAAATCCAGTGGCAGAGTGATGTGCTGATACCCAGAGGGTGGAGTTTGGATATCAGCATAGGCGGAATCACTGTGTTGAATGCAGAACTAAAATCGAGGAACAGCATTCTCACCTATGAGTTTTGACAGTCCAGGTGGGTTAGTGCAGTGCTGTTGAGATAGCGTCCTCTGTGGATCTGTTGCTATGATAAGCAAACTGGTGTGGGTCCAGCGTAGCAGGCAGGCAGGATTTCAAGTGAGAAAGAACTAGTCTTTTAAAGCACTTGGAAAATATTGGGGTGAGTGCTACAGGTCAAAATTCATTAAAGTCTGAAGCAGTAGAATGCTTAGGCACAGGCACAAGGATGGCTGATTTAAAGATAGAAGGTACAGCTGCCTGGGCAAGCGAAACATTAAAGATGTGAGCAAAGACACCCGCAAGTTCCACAGCACAAGCTCTTAGCACACGGCCAGGTACACCACCAGGGCCAGTTGCCTTCCGTGCATTCACTCTGCTCAGCATGCGACTGACGTCCGAATTGGAAAGTACAAGTGGGTTGTTGTCGGTGGAGGATCGTTTATTGAAGATATCAATATCATCTGGTCGAAACGAGCGTAGAAGTTGTTCAGCTCATCAGGGAGTGAAGCACTGTTGGTAGATGGAACAAAGCTAGTTGGTTTATAGTCAGTCAGGGTGTGTATTCCCTGCCACATACGCCGAGGGTCAGAGGAGGTAAAGTGCTCCTCAATCCAGAGTTTGTAGCAGTGCTTGGCTATAGCTGTTAGTCTCTTCATATTGCCAGGAACTCCAGTGGGCGGTACAAAGGACGCTTGTACCCTGAGCGCTTCTATGCTGAGGGATGCCATGCCAAGAAATCTCGGACCACCAGTCTTGTTTTTTGCCCTTATTTTGTATGCATTAGGTTTCTCCATTTATGTGCATCTGCTTTTCTTTTTTCTGTAAATCAGGACCGGCGTTTGTAGCAGTGCTTGGCTATAGCTATTCCTCTCCTCAGGTTAGCTCTGGCCAAGCTGTATGCTTCCCGGCGTCCTGATCTGAAGGCAGCATCTCTGGCTTTGAGCAATGTGCGAACCTCTCTGTTTATCCAGGGCATTTGAATAGGGAATGTTAATTGTTATGGCAAACTTAAATTTAATGATTAAGTATCACCAGGAAGAAAGATCGATGCTCAAAGAATTCTTTGAGGAGAAGACAGGAATAAGACAGACAGTCAAAGTCAGTCCACACAGTTGTTGATGTGTTTCAGGACAGAGTTAGTGTAGGTGTCCAAGTGGATGTGTGAGCCTGTGGAGGCTCGGGCAGCATACTCACTCCAGTCGGTGTGCTGGAACTGTTGCTGAAGGAAGGAGTCAGCCCCATCCATCCAGAACTTTACAGTTCTGGTTGAAGGCTTAATCCTCTGCATGACTGGAGTGTATTTGGGAAGCAGGAACAAAGAAAGATGATCGGAAAGTCCAAGATGGGGGAGGGGTGTTGTTTTGAAGCTGGTTAAAGTCGAACCGATGCTGAATCCGGTGTTTGTGCAGTGAATGTTAATTTCAAAAAGTGTCTGTCTGTCGTAACTGTAGTTCGCAAGAGTTATTTGCGCAAGAAAACTGGAGATAGCTAAGTACAGAAGTATAACATCACTAAAACCGGTAAGACGCTGAGCCTCGCAGTGTGATCGCGATGCCATCTTGGTCCTGGGAGACCAAGGACCATTTCCTATGGATATCAAGGTCCCAGAATCTGGAGGAAGAGAGGAGAGGCACGGAATCCACATTGCTCGAGGTACCCTGCAAAGTTTCCACAGTAAGTGGCGGTTTGGGGTCCCATGTCATCTGCTGGTGTGGGTCCACTGTATTTTCTGAGGTCCAAGGTCAACGCAGCCGCCTACCAGGGAGATTTAGATTACTTTATGCTTCCTTATGCTTCCAAGCGGGGTGGGTTAGTGCAGTGTGTAGTGCTGTTGAGAGCGAAGACACCCGCAAGTTCCACAGCACAAGCTCTTAGTACACGGCCAGGTACACCACCAGGGCCAGCTGCCTTCCGTGCATTCACTCTGCTCAGCATGCGACTGACGTCCGAAGTGGAAAGTACAAGTGGGTTGTCGTCGGTGGAGGATCGTTTATTGAAGAAATCAATATCATCTGGTCGAAACGAGTGTAAAAGTTGTTCAGCTCATCAGGGAGTGAAGCACTGTTGGTAGATGGAACAAAGCTAGTTGGTTTATAGTCAGTCAGGGTGTGTATTCCCTGCCACATATGCCGAGGGTCAGAGGAGGTAAAGTGCTCCTCAATCCGGCGTTTGTAGCAGTGCTTGGCTATAGCTATTAGTCTCTTCATATTGCCAGGAACTCCAGTGGGCGGTACAAAGGACGCTCGTACCCTGAGCGCTTCTATGCTGAGGGATGCCATGGTAAGAAATCTCAGACCACCAGTCTTGTTTTTTGCCCTTCTTTTGTACGCATTAGGTTTTTCCATTTATGTGCATCTGCTTTTGTTTTTTTTTGTGAACCAGGACCGGCGTTTGTAGCAGTGCTTGGCTATAGCTATTCCTCTCCTCAGGTTAGCTCTGACCAAGCTGTATGCTTCCCGGCGTCCTGATCTGAAGGCAGCATCTCTGGCTTTGAGCAGAGTGCGAACTTGTCTGTTCATCCAGGGCTTCTGATTAGGGAATGTTAATTATTATGGCAAACTTAAAATTAATGATTAAGTATCACCAGGAAGGAAGATCGACGCTCAAAGAATTCTTTGAGGAGAAGAGAGGAATAAGACAGACAGTCAAAGATTGCGTGAATCCGGTATTTGTGCAGTGAATGTTAATTTCCAAAAGTGTCTGTCTCTCGTAGCTGTAGTTCGCAAGAGTTATTTGTGCAAGAAAACTGGAGATAGCTAAGTACAGAAGTATAACATCACTAAAACTGGTAAGATGCTGAGCCTCGCAGTGTGATCGCGATGCCATCTTGGTCCTGGAAGACCAAGGACCATTTCCTATAGAAATCAAGGTCCCAGAATCTGGAGGAAGAGAGGAGAGGCACGGAATCCACATTGTTCGAGGTACCCTGTAAAGTTTCCACAGTCAGTGGCGGTTTGGTGTCCCATGTCATCTGCTGGTGTGGGTCCACTTTATGTTCTGAGGTCCAAGGTCAACGCAGCCGCCTACCAGGGAGATTTAGATTACTTTATGCTTCCTTATGCTTCCAAGCGAGGTGGGTTAGTGCAGTGTGTAGTGCTGTTGAGATAGCGTCCTCGGTGGATCTGTTGCTACGATAAGCATAGTGGTGTGGGTCCAGCCTAGCAGGCAGGCAGGCAGGATTTCAAGTGAGAAAGAATTAGTCTTTTAAAGCACTTGGAAATTATTGGGGTGAGTGCTACAGGTCAAAAGTCATTAAAGTCTGAAGCAGTAGAATGCTTAGGCACAGGCACAACGATGGCTGATTTAAAGATAGATGGTACAGCTGCCTGAGCAAGCGAAACATTAAAGATGTGAGTGAAGACACCCGCAAGTTCCATAGCAAAGCTCTTAGCACAATTTACAATTTACAAAGCTCTTAGCAAAAACTAATTTACAAAGCTCTTAGCACACGGCCAGGTACACCATCAGGGCCAGCTGCCTTCCGTGCATTCACTCTGCTCAGCATGCGACTGACGTCCGAAGTGGAAAGTACAAGCTGCACAAATCAGTCAGAGAGAGCGGGCAGCACGCACAAAACACTCAGAGAGAGCGCGCAGTTTGCACAAAACACTCAGAGAGCACGCAGTTTGCACAAAACACTCAGAGAGAGCGCGCAGATTGCACAAAACACTCAGCGAGAGCGCGCAGCATGCACAAAACCCTCAGCCAGAGCGCGCAGCATGCACAAAACCCTCAGCGAGAGCGCGCAGCACGCACAAAACCCTCAGCGAGAGCGCGCAGTTTGCACAAAACACACAGAGAGCGCAAAGCTCGCAAAAAAACCTCAGAGAGAGCGCGCAGTTCGCACAAAACACACAGAGAGATCGCAAAGCTCACAAAAAAAACTAAAGAGAGATCGCGCAGTTTGCACAAAACACTCAGAGAGAGCGCAAAGCTCGCAAAAAAAAAACCTGAGAGAGCGTGCAGCGCGCACAAAACATTCAGCGAGAGCGCGCAGTTTGCACAAAACATTCAGCGAGAGCGCGCAGTTTGCACAAAACACACAGAGAGAGCGCGCAGCACGCACAAAACCCTCAGAGAGATCGCAAAGCTCGCAAAAAAAAAACCTGAGAGATCGCGCAGCCCGCACAAAATTTCTGTTGAAGCCATAGCATAACTCAATGGTGAGTCAAAAGCGGCAGAGGTTACTTTTTTTTAAAAAACCGTGACCCAGGCAAAGCTCCATATTTGTAACGGCAAATGCAAAGCTGGTTAAGGCATAACTTTGTTGGGGTTAACCTTTTGTCTGAAGTGTCTTACATAACTTCAAGTCTTGTGTGAATGTGTTCACCGGAAAAATACTCCAACAGCGCTCCGTATAACATGGATAAAACAATTATTTACAACACATACCAAGTCGACGTTAACAGAGCACGTTTAATAAATAATATAGAAGACACGGGTTAGCCTTTTTTTTTGTAAGCACAGGGCTGACATTTTATGAAACACACTTTACCTTGTGTGAGCACTATATCTACAATGTTTGAATCCATTTTTAAAAAAAATGTTCTTCTTTTTTGCAGCTTGAACACAACTAAATCAGATGCAGTGGGCATGTAAATTTTGCAAATTTGTGTATGAAAGAAAGGGCAACTGCTTAGACATTACAGATACAGAAACATGGTGGTTACAGCCACCAGTGAAACGCATGTTGGAGCGCTGGCCAGCCCTTTTCAGAAAGCAGCAGGTATGGTAACAAATATGTAATTTATGTAAAATAAAACATACAATCATATTAACATGAACATATTACTTCTACAAGAGTAAATGTATTTTAATTTGTGTAATCTGTTAATGTGGTACAAATCGAATTATGGCTCTATGTGTGCTGTGTTTTTCCTAAAGGTTTTTGCTGAGTTCACAAGGGTGGCAAGTAAAGATCTTGAACAAGACTTTTTTGAGGCCTTGGACCGTCACACCCCACGATTCCTTGAGATCTTTAAATCCAGGAAAGGAATTATTGGCAGTACACTTGCAGACATTGTTGCCCAAGTTGAAATTAAGGTAAGGAATCTTTTTATTACAATTTGGAATGTTACTTATATAAGAGTGATCCAGTCACCTCCTTAATGGAACACTAGATAATATTTTTTACCTTAATTTTTTAGCTTAATTACAGCTTCAAAATCATTGTGATGCTCCACTGATCTTAGCTAGTGTTCCTTTAAGGTTGGTTAGTTTTCCTGTAGACTTGTCATTATCAACTAATTCCAAACATGAGAACCAACATTTATTTGCCATGGAGCTGCACTATTTCCCGAAAACTATTAAAGACAAATCAGTTATTTTTGTGCTGTGTAATGTTTCTTCATTTTTAATAGTCTTTCTAAAACCAGGGAGCCCAAAGACAGACAAGTTAAACAAAACAGCACAAACACCCAATAATATTTTTTTTAGCAGATGAATCCTGTTTTAATGGGATGGTAACATATATTATAGAACACAGACACCTATGTGTTTTAACTTATAATTTATCACACATTTGTCTCATGTTTATTTTTAGATATTTTGGTTTGTTTTTTCTTAACTTGTAGATCCAGGATATTACAGCAATGTGGACTGCTGTCCTTCGTTGTCTTCCAGGTTTATCTTGGAGATTAGGCAGGGAGTACTTCAAGGTCTGTTTTGTAAGTATTACATCAAATTGTATAATTAAAATTTACTTAGTGAAGACATGAAGGTTTTGCAATAATATATTTTTTTCATTATATTTACCTTTTGTCTGCAGGATTCAGATACCATCACAGATTTCATTCAGGTTCCTGATGGGTTATTGACTGTTATACCTGAAGACAGCCAGCAACCAGGTCCAAATGCCATACACTTTGAGCCATCTAGCATTAATATCATACTGGAAGGTAACATTATGGAGAACATTGAAAACCATGCTCAAGCTATTTGCCTGACATTTGAACTACTATACAACCTTCATTTGGACTATCCCAAAAGACTGGAGAACACATTTGACTTGCTAAACCTGGGAGTAGG